>NC_084731.1:100236072-100376072 GCF_033978785.1 Entelurus aequoreus
TTACCAAGCGAAGGTTTTGAAACCAAATACAGGTGAAACTCAAAATATTTGAATATGGTGCAAAGGTTGCTTTATTCCAGCAAATAGATTTACAAGGTGAAACTAATATATGACTTAGGCTCATAACTACAACTCAGGATATTTCAAGCCTTTTTTTGATTACATTTTGATGATTATGGCTTACAGCAGCACAGTGGACCGGGGGTTATTGCATGTGCCTCACAATACGAAGGTCCTGAGTTCAATCCCGGGCTCGGGATCTTTCTTTGTGGAGTTTGCATGTTTTCCCCGTGACTGCGTGGGTTCCCTACGGGTACTCCAACTTTCTCCCACCTCCAAAGACATGCACCTAGGGATAGGCCCCTCCCACCTCCAAAGACATGCACCTGGGGATAGGCCCCTCCCACCTCCAAAGACATGCACCTGGGGATAGGTTGATTGGCAACACTAAAAATTGGCCCTGATCTGTGAATGTTGTCTGTCTATCTGTGTTGGCCCTGCGATGAGGTGGCGACTTGTCCAGGGTGTACCCCACCTTCCGCCTGAATGCAGCTGAGATAGGCTCCAGCACCCCCCGTGACCCCGAAAGGGACAAGCGGTAGGAAATGGATGGATGGATGGTTTACAGTGTTATGAAAACATCAACTTGAAAATCTCACCAAATTTTGGGTTTTCAAAAACTAAGCCATGATCATCAAAATTATAATAAATAAAGGCTTCACATCTTACTTTGCACTTTGCATGTAAAGAGTTTATATCACATACTCCGTTAAATTGCTGACTTTTGCACACTATTCTATTTTTTTAGTTTAACCTGTATATACATTTTTTTAAGGGCTCCCTTAGAGATGCTCGATGTTTGCTTACTTACTGATACCCAATATGCCAATACTGTCCAGCACTTAGTACCCAATATGCCAATACTGTCCAGCACTTAGTACCCAATATGCCAATACTGTCCAGCACTTAGTACCCAATATGCCAATACTGTCCAGCACTTAGTACCCAATAGGCCAATACTGTCCAGCACTTAGTACCCAATATGCCAATACTGTCCAGCACTTACTTTCCGATATGTGCAGAAGCTCTTCACTCAGGTTACATCTCATGTAATGAATCAACGCAGTATGCTTCTTTTGCTGTGATGCCACTTGTTGCATTCACTAACAAACACTAATTGTGCAAATGTTCTGGAAATGATAGAAAAGGCGCTTTTTTTTAAATTGTCAAAATAGCCACTAAAAAGATAATGACTATTAATCAACTAAACTAACAAGATCTACTATGAACAAGAGTGGTCTTTTGAAGACATTCACAAATAAACATCCAATTTTTACAATAAAGCTGCACATTTTAAAACAATACTGGATGAATTCACTATGCAAAATTATACCAGGGTATTTGTTTTTTTTAGTATTGTCGGTTGCTTATTATTATTATTATTATTGTCATATGCTGCTTAAAAGGCTGTTTGCAATTCGCTCAAAGTTAAGAGAAACACCAACGCCTAGCCCAAGTTAGCATTAGTGGTTTAGGAAAACAGCTTTGATGTCAAAATAGTGCGAAAGGATTAAAAACGGATCCGATGGCCGCCGTGCAGAGTTTAAACGAGTAAGAGAGACCATAAATCCCTCCAAACACGCCCTTGTGTCATGCAGTTGTTCTTTTTCTCCGTGCGTATGCGTATCCTGAAGGTTTGAATTGAACTAGGAAGATAGCGGGTCACAATGAACGACCGCCAGCGAAGCATCTACCTAACTGTGACATAGAGCAGCTTTAGGTTGTGACCTCTTCCTGAGGTGTGATGTTAGATTAGTAGTACGCTTTTAAATCCACCTCACTCCCCGTTTGCACAATTAGCCTTTTTGCAGTCATTGAAAACTGCATATTTACAAGGCAAGCTTGGAAATACTGTATTTCTTCACCCTGGGCGCCGAATTTAAGGCTATACCTTGTCCAATATGATAATAATCCAAAAAACTTGATGTTGACATGATCCGATATCTCATTTTTATGCCAGTATTGGCTAAAAATATCGGTCCTACCTAGCCTAATAATGTGTTATATTTATATAGTGCTTTCTTATCGTGACTCAAAGCGCGTACACCTCCCTACATATACAGTACAGACCAAAAGTTTGGACACACCTTCTCCTCATTCAATGTGTTTTCTTTATTTTCCTGACTATTTACATTGTAGATTGTCACATGAAAACTATGAATGAACACATGTGGAGTTATGTACTTAACAAAAAAAGGTGAAATAACTGAAAACATGTTTTATACTCTAGTTTCTTCTGATTACTTTTTCAAACACTCTTGGTATTCTCTCGATGAGCTTCAATAACACCTGTGAAGTGAAAACCATTTCCAGGTGACTACCTCTTGAAGCTCATGGAGAGAACGCCAAGAGTGTGCGAAAAAGTAATCAGAGCAAAGGGTGGCTATTTTGAAGAAACTAGAATATAAAACATGTTTTCACTTATTTCACCTTTTTTTGTTAACTCCACATGTGTTCATTCATAGTTTTGATGTGACAATCTACAATGTAAATTATAGATAAAGAATAAAGAAAACACATTGAATGAGGAGAAGGTGTGTCCACACTTTTGACCTGTACTGTATATATAATATTGAAAGAAAATGATGTTTGATTTGACTAACAAACACACAACTGTGTGTGTGTGTTGCACCATTATTTACAGGCTGTATGTGTTGATCTAATAGACTTCTATTTTGTAGGCTCCACTCCCTGCAGATGCCAAACCCAAAGCTGTTCCTGTAAGTGAACTTTACCTGCTGCTTTATTTGTTGATCTTTGCTGTTCCAAGTCTGTCTCTCACCCACTAGACTGCGGAATGTTGCATTGCAGTGTTGGGTGCAGTGCAGGACTCACCTTCCTCACCGAATCTTGTTGGCTCTTGTCCAACACGCACTATGAGGACAAAAGTCAAAAGACTTCAGTTTCAAATCGTGTTTGGCGTAGACTTCTTCACACATTCCCTTCTGTCCTTATTTTAAAAAGTGCATTGTTGTACGCATCCAACCTTGTGGGAACTTTTCCGTTCCAGCTAGTTGGATGAGTTTGGTGTGAAAGAACTTGGGCCCTGCCCATTCAGCACCTTTTGGGTGAACATGAATATATTTGTGTTCTCATATCTCAGTGTTATTGTCCAGAAGCCCAAACCCTTTTGTCAGTAGTGTGGAATGCTTTCACACAAGTACCCCAAACATGATGTCGTCATCACTCCTTCATTGGCATCTTGACTTGCAAGACACTCCCCTTTAAAGTCTCGTGATCTTTTCCACTTTATGCTCCTCCTTCTTTGGTGTGACTTCTGATTTTTGTCATTTGTGGTTTTAACATGTTGGCTGAAGCAGTTTTTATGTCACATGTGTAATCCCAGGTAGTTTATTATGTACTCTTTATACTCCTCTTAATGGAATGTAGCGGGTGTGTCTACTCTGTTCTTTCTTTCACTGCTGGTCTGTTCGTCTGCTTTGAATTACTCTCGGATTTGTTGTTTGCTTTGAGAAATTGGTCAGACATGCCCTCTAGTGGAGAATTCTGAGGACCGTTTTGTGTGCGTCTCCTGAAATGAGACCATTGACCACAGTACTGTTGTGTAAAGAAAAGGTTTTGGTTTGCTGGCGGTGACGTTATGTGTTTCTCCCTAGAAACCACTGAGCACGGACGAGGCCCTGGAATCCCTTTCAGCAGGTTTCATGACGTCGACTGTTCCAGCTGCACCCAAAATGCAGGAGGTCAGTCTTTATGCTGTAGCACCGCAGTCAGGAATGTAGCAGATTATCAGTACTCCTCTGCAAGACCAGCATCCATAAGTAGGGTACATTTTAGGGCTGCACCATTAATCGACGTGGAATCGACATCAAGGTTTTTAATTAGTGCAATAAACATATATATATATATATATATATATATATATATATTTAGGTTTCCCCTAAACTGCCAAGACACCTGTGGTGGTTATGGCCGTGGTCATGATGATGTATACATACATTGAAAACAAATCTGTTTTTATTAATAAGTATTAACAGATATTTTTTAGCGTTTTGCCATATTTTCAGTTGCTTTTTGTACAAGGTACTTTGTTGAGAGTTTTTCAAGTGTTTACAGACTTTTAATTACTTTTAAAATGTAAAACAACTAGCAAAAAATCTAGCGTCATCTTCTGGTGTTATTATAGAATGTACTCGTGTCTAGAGACTACTTCTGTCCCTCGATGTCCCTGACTGAAGAGGCTGAAGCAAACATAACGTCACACTTGCTTCGCACTGTTGATCTAGTTGGACTTTGTCTTTTTTAAAAGCCGCCACTCTTAATATTCGCACAGTTGGCTGTTTGCATGGGTATATCTGCAATTCACCGTTCAAAAGTTTGGGGTCACCCAAACAATTTTGTGGAATATCCTTCATTTCTAAGAACAATAATAGACTGTCGAGTTTCATATGACAGTTCTCTTTTTCTGGCCATTTTGAGCGTTTAATTGACCCCACAAATGTGATGCTCCAGAAAGTCAATCTGCTCAAAGGAAGGTCAGTTTTGTAGCTTCTGTAATGAGCTAAAGTGTTTTCAGATGTGTGAACATGATTGCACAAGGCTTTTCTAATCATCAATTAGCCTTCTGAGCCAATGAGCAAACACATTGTACCATTAGAACACTGGAGTGATAGTTGCTGGAAATGGGCCTCTATACACCTATGTAGATATTGCACCAAAAAGCAGACATTTGCAGCTAGAATAGTCATTTACCACATTAGCAATGTATAGAGTGTATTTCTGTAAAGTTAAGACTAGTTTAAAGTTATCTTCATTGAAAAGTACAGTGCTTTTCCTTCAAAAATAAGGACATTTCAATGTGACCCCAAACTTTTGAACGGTAGTGTATATAAAAGTCACGTCCACATCACAGACATGCTGACAACGCTACAGACAATGGCGTTCGTTTTGTTTACATCCGGTTTCGGTGTTGTGGTTCTTCGATACATCACTTGGCAATAGTGCGCAATCAATAGGCTACACATGTACCAGCTAATGGTAATGTTTTATGTTCGTGTGGTTTGGATTTCATGTCAATTGTTCCCATATATACAAACACACCGTCCGTGCCTGAAAGGTGATTGGCGGAGAATGAGGAAGTGTTGTTGCGTGTCCGGCGGCCAAGCGAAGACTCAAGGAGACAAAAGTGTTTTCATGGGAGGTAAAACCTGTTGGAATTGTGCCGTGGTTTGTTAGCATAAAATTGGTAATTAGATGTAAAAATAGCCTATGTTATATTACTTGAATTCGTAATATAAAAGAGAAGCCTTTATTTTCAAGGTGTGGCGGTAATTAACATGCCGTGGCGGTGCGCCACATTCAATTACCTGAAGGGGAAACCCTGTGATTCAAACTGGAAGAAAACGGTCTCACTCCGTGCGTCGCTCTCAGCACCTGAGCGCGTTTATTAAACATTAGAATTAACTGAACACAGTGAGCCCTCTTGTCAGCCTTTCACAATCTTTGTCTCAGAGCGCGGAGAGGGGGGCGCCAGCTTTACACACACAGGAAGCACGCACTTTCCAGACAGCCTCCCTACTCGCGACTCGCCAGTGAGAAGTGCCGCAAAGTAACAAAAATGATGAGTGAAATAATTATGATTACAATGCCAAATGTACAGCTGTGGTAATATCTCGGCTTCAAATCGGTTGGGCAATATGAGCACGGACGAACGAGCGAGATGGCCAGAAAAAATGCATTTTAAGATGTTCAATATTTATTTAAGTACATTTTTGCTTACAGAAATGAGAGCTCATTTCATTTTTTTGTTTGATAACGAAAGTCATTTACCTTCCAATTACAATTCTACAGCAATGAGGAATAAAAGTTTATATCCTGTTAAATTGTTACTTGCATTATTATTACCGGTATATATTATGGTTACATTACATTTTATTTACTGCATACGTTTTTTGCGCTTATTTCTTCACTTAAGTAGAGCAGTGGTTCTCAAATTTTTTTAACCAAGTACCACCTGGGAAAAAACCTGACTCTCCAAGTACCACTATAATGACCAACATTAAAATACAGTAGGGTAGTAGGCCTACGTCCGGGGTCAGCAACCCGCGGCTCTAGAGCTACAAGCAGCTCTTTAGAGCCGCCATAGTGGCTACATGGAACTTTTTCAAAAATGTATGAAAATGGAAAAATATAAGGTCAAATACATATTTTTTGTTTTAATATGGTTTCTGTAGGAGGACAAACATGACACAAATCTTCCTAATTGTTAGAAATCCCACTCTTTATATGAAACATGCTTCACTGTTCAGAGTATTTGGTAAGTGCCGTTTTGTCCTACTAATTTCGCGGTCCTTGAACTAACCATAGTTTGTTTACATGTACAACTTTCTCCGATGCTGCCACAGAAAGATGTATTTTATGCCACACCTTCTTTGTCTCATTTTGTCCACCAAACTTTTTATGCTGTGCGTGAATGCACAAAGGTGAGCTTTGTTGATGCTATTGACTTGTTGG
The DNA here is from genome assembly GCF_033978785.1 of Entelurus aequoreus. Classification (NCBI taxonomy): domain Eukaryota; kingdom Metazoa; phylum Chordata; class Actinopteri; order Syngnathiformes; family Syngnathidae; genus Entelurus; species Entelurus aequoreus. The sequence continues at coordinate 100,242,607 of NC_084731.1, forward strand.
AGTGCTAATCAGACATCTTTGGTCACTGCATGACTGCAAGCTAATCGATGCTAGCATGCTATTTAGGCTAGCTGTATGTACATATTGCATCATTATGCCTCATTTGTAGCTATATTTGAGCTTGTTTAATTTCCTTTACTTATGTCCTCTGTCTATTTAATTTAAATGTGCATGTCTCATGACATATTATTTGCATATTGGCTGCATTTCTAATAGTTGTTTGTGTGCCATATTGTTCCAGACCACAGCAAACGTTACCCAGCTTGCAAAGATTATAATAAATCTATTAGAAGAAGACAGCCTGCAGTTTTCTTTAACTTGGACACACACACCTATACCTGGCCATTGTAAGACAGTCATTTCCAGGAGTTATCTCATCCTCTGAGTAGCCTCTGATTTACTAATGTTTTACTTTGTTGTAAAAATGTGAAGAATAAATTTTACATTTCAATATTTTTGTCAACGAAGATTTGCTTCAGCCTGCGACACATGGTCATTTTGATAGTAGGCCAATATAGACACATATATCATGTGTTGCCTTCATCATAACGCTTACAGTATATACGGCTTTTAATTTTTTGTGGCTCCAGACAGATTTTTTTTCTGTATTTTTGTACCAATATGGCTCTTTCAACATTGTGGGTTGCCGACCCCTGACCTACGTATTCATTAAAACAAGGTGGAGTATATTTAATAGTTTTGGCCACTGTAACATTACACACAGTTTGAATAGTAACACTGTGTTTGAATGTAGGAAAATAAAACACAGTATTTGAATCAAGTGATTATTTGGCGTGCCAGCGCAGTGTGAGAGTCACTCATGTAGACAAAAGCTCTGAGTCTGTCTGCACTAAGCCAAATATGTTTAAAGTCAATTATTGCATATTGTTTCATTGTGTGGCACCTTCATACAAAAAATATGTTGATTGACTGTCGACAAGCAACATGTCTTCCTTCACTTATTTTCGCAGTTTCATGCATTTTATGTATAAAATATAAAAATCGCAAATCCAATGGCAATTCTGGAGGTAAAAATTGCAATTAGGTTTTCAGTCCAAATGGTGCATTTACCTTTTTGCAGCAGTTGAGTACATGAACTTTTCTTACTTGCAGAATGCCGGCGTCCCGTCTGCTGCCCCTTATGTTGCAGCACCACCTGTAAAGGTAGATCAACCATACATTCCCTAGTATGCTTGTTTGAAATATTGTGCCTTGCATCTTCATTCCTCTTGCTTTGATCTGCTGTTTGCAGAATGTCGCCGCCTGTCCTCCAGCTGATAAAAAAGCCAAGATGGAGGTTGATAATTTCTCGTTGGCAACTGGAATTCCCACTGCTCCTTTCAAGGTACAACAATAGTGCTGTAATATATTTTGAAAACATTTTTTAACCATATGTATTTTTGGGTTAGTTGTGTGCTAAAGCTAATTAATTCCGTAGCTTGACTTATCCCACATAATACGGTATTTTTATATATTATAGCAAATAGGATGAATATTTAATTGTTTTGAAATGGTTCTGTTATCATTTACATACCAAAAAATATATTGTGATATATATCGTTATTGCAGGAGGCTGCAATATATTTCGCAATATAGATTTTAGGTCCAACCATAGGTGGCAGTAATGCACTTTACTAATCATTTGCTAAACAAATGAAGGAGAAGGTTTGGTGTTTTTCAAAATTCAGGCCCTTCCTTAATCGTAAAACAGGGGTGCCCAATACGTGGATGGCGAGCTAGCGGTGGAGGGTGTGTCAGTGGATGGTGGAGGGTGTGTCAGTCCATCGCCTGCCAGGCATTAAAAAAATAGACCTAAAAAAAAATGGATCATCAATCTTCACCAAGACGTGACTTTGGTCACTAGATTGACATTCACGGCACCCGAGGGTCTTGTGAGATGACGCTGGCTGCTGCCAGATCATTATTAAGAAAAAATGACCGACGGGGAGGCGAGAGATACCTTTTATTTCAACAGACTCTCGCCCAGTACCTGCTGTTAAAACTCTAAAGACCGACTGCACAGTTCCTATCTTCACAATAAAAGCGCTGCTCCATCCTGCCTGCGCTAACAAAATAAGAGTCTGAGCAAGCTAGCGCACACAAGCTAGCAAGCTACGGAGTTTGCCGCCAATGTATTTCATGTAAAGTGTATAAAAAGGAGTGTGGAAGCTGGACAAACTTTCATGTGGTATTGGACAGAAAGGAGGACTTCATTGTAAAATGTGGAGGTTATCATCACTACTGTCTGATTCTAAGTGGAGGTTATCATCACTACTGTCTGATTCTAAGTGGAGGTTATCATCACTACTGTCTGATTCCAATCAATGCAAGTCATCACAATCACACCAACTTATATTCTTGTCTTCATGAAAGAAAGGAATCTATTTGTGTTAAACATATCATTAAACACATTTAAAACGTCTCTTTCATAAGTAAATAAATATAAATGATATATATGAATGAGGTAGATCCCCTCCACTTGGTCCATTGAAAAGTAGCTTGCCTGCAGAAAAAGTGTGGGCACCCCTGATATAAATTCAAAAACATGTTGTGAACTCTTACCTTCCTTTAGCCTTTCTTGCATGTTGTGAATTGTAATATTTATGTGATCGTGAATGTTAGAAATACTTTTCCCAACTAATTATGCTCTTCGGCAGTGAAAATAACAATAAATCCCTCATGCATTCATCTGATATGAACACGTTATCCCTTGTCTTGGCGTAGAAAGCGGTATGTATTCCTCCACCTGCTGATAAAGAAACCAAGCTGGAAAAAACCTCCACTAATTCCTCTCTGAAGGCTGGATTAGACACAATTCCCAAGACAGATCAGGTCTGTGGCCCCTTTTGTTTTATTTTTACTCTTTTGGCAAGACTTATTGTTTCCTACTAGGGAACACAGGCATTGCATTGGAAATGTTTGTAAATCAGTTCTAATTCAAAACCACATCCCTTGTTCTGTCCTCAGGGCGGTTCCATGTCGCTGGATGCTCTCAGTGCTCTTGGGGACACATTGGCAGCACCAGAAGCAAAACCTGAACCCAAACTACGACCTGAGGACATTGTCTCGGTTGGTAAACATCTAAATGTCTCACCTTCTCAAGTATCCACGCTGCACGGGGATTATGCTGACGCCCAATTCCATGCTCCTTTTCTGTACAAAAGGAGAAGAAGCACAAAGAGGAGGAAGCCGTGCGAGTGGGAGAGCGGGAGGACTCCATTGCTCCAGAGTACAGATTTAATAAGGATGAACTCAAAAAACTGCCTGCCCCGCCACCTGAGGTAAGATTGCAATACATAAGGGCCCGACGACTGTTTTGTTACTTGTAGATGCAGAAGGATACAGTTTGTTGTCTCTCCTGTCCTCATCCAGCCCACCATGAATACAGGCGACGCCCTCGACATTCTGTCTGGGGACTTTGTGAGCTCATCAGCTGCTCCTACACAGGTATTGTACACACCAGATCTCCAAATAACTGACAAAAGAATGCAAGTGGTGGTTAAGACACTTCTGTTCCGTGCTGTTTTTGCAGAAAGCTGAAGTCCCTTCATTTGTTCAAACTGTGTCTGCACCCCCTGCACCACCCAAGCCTGCACAGGTCAGCATTTGGACCTTTTCATCACATAAATATTCCTGGGATTTCATTCATGTTTTGTGATGTATTTGATGTACAGTACAGGCCAAAAGTTTGGACACACCTTCTCCTCATTCAATTTGTTTTCTTTATTTTCATGACTATTTACATTGTAGATTGTCACATCAAAACTATGAATGAACACATGTGGAGTTATGCACTTAACAAAAAACATGTTTTATATTCTATTTTCTTCAAAATAGCCACCCTTTGCTCTGATTACTGCTTTTGCACACTCTTGGCATTCTCTCCATGAGACTGCAGATGGAAATTAGCTATTTAGCTATAATCTGGTACAGAACATATCTGTCTTTGAGCTTAATGTTTCTGTACATTGTCCCTTCAAATAAAGACTAAACTAAACTAAGCACACCTGTGAAGTGAAAACCATTTCAGGTGACTACCTCTTGAAGCTCATGGAGAGAATGCCAAGAGTGTGCAAAGCAGTAATCAGAGCAAAGGGTGGCTATGTTGAAGAAACTAGAATACAAAACATGTTTTCAGTTATTTCACCTTTTTTTTTTAAGTACATAACTCCACATGTGTTCATTCATAGTTTTGATGTGACAATCTACAATGTAAATAGTCATGAACATAAAGAAAACACCTTGAATGAGGAGAAGGTGTGTCCAAACTTTTGGCCTGTACTGTATGTGGTTACATTTGCACTTTTCATCATATCTGAAAATGGGTAGGAAGAAGCACAGTTGATATTTAATCCTACCACTGATCCATGTTTTTTACTGATATTTCATTCACACTGTAACTTTTACATGTTTAAACTATGTTCACTTCCTGTGTGAAAGAAAGAAAGGTGTTGGAAGAAAATGAACAAGTAATAACTTGTTGACGATGTCAATGAATGTCATGTATTACTTAAAGGGGACCTATGATGGATTGTGTCTTTTCTGACTTACTAATGTTACAATGTTGGATACTCGTGTTAATGCTAAAGTATCAAATCATAAAGTTGAATGCATTTTGGCGTCAGCTTTCACACGGTTTTGGTTGCCTCTGTTTTGCAGTCTGGCTTTGTTGTGACATCACCGCGAGGTGGAATCACTTACCATAGTTTTTGGACGCACCGGATTATTAGGTGCACTGCTGATGAGCAGGTCTAATTTCATTCAAAAACTGCACCGGATTATAAGGCGCATGAAAGGGGTTATATTAAGATTTTTTTCTACATTTAAAAGACTTTCTTGTGGTTTACATAACATGTAATGGTGGTCTTTGGTCAACATGTTGCATAGATCTTCTTCCTGCGCTGTATTGTGGGCGGTCTTATTTACGTGGCTCCACGTCTTCTCTCCGTCATCTTTGTTGTACCGATAGTTTTTAGCACTTCCATAGTGAGTCTATTGACAGATATAAGCTATAATTGTACACTACTTTATATTAGAAATAGCAACAGCGCTGGATGAATGCCCCACAACAAGAGGATAGAGAAAAAGAAGGCGCTTATTGACTACAATAGCGGACCCGTGCAAATTTTCAGGACTTATGTAGATCCCAAATACAGGTACCAATAGGTAAGAAAAGCTGGTTTTTCATAATAGGGCAAAACAAAACCCCAGATAATGTCTCCTTAAAGGTGCCATTTTAAGGGTCCTTATACACAAACCATAAAATCACCTGCATTTTGAAGCACAACACGTCTCACTACGGTAGCCAAAATTCTCTGACAATCCATCAAGCGGTGCACCTTCGTAGCTTACCAAAGTTGTACTAAAACATTTGAAGGGATTTTTGAGCGCCGTGTGTAATGTTCTATATTCTCAATGGGCTTTGCTAGCATCATTTATTGAACAGGGGGCAACGACCTGCAGTCCACATGTATTTTTTTATGTGTGATTGCCATTTGCCATCTACCGATCACACTTACTATTACACCAAGTACCAAATAAAAATGCTTTGAGGTTGGTAAAAACAACCAGTATTAATACGTACATTAGGCGCACTGGGCTGTAACGGGCACTGTTGATTTTTGAGAAAATGAAAGGATTTTAAGTGTGCCTTAAAATATGAAAGAATACTGTATTTAGACGTTAAAGCTCTCAGTTTTAGGCAGTGAGGAAAGAAAATGTTTTTATTTTAATCTAATTTGAGCATGCACATAATACAGACGTGCGACATGCAGTGGCACAAATAATTTGAAGAGGGTGGGGCGTGGATTCATTTGCAATCTGGCACACAACAGACAGTTTCGAGACATACTCAAAAACTGCTTATGATATGACTGTGCAGCAACATGTACGCACATTTTACATCAAAGCATATCCAATTCATATCTAAACCACAAAGAAGTGTTTTAAATGTAGATTGAAATGATCATAGGTCCTCTTTAATATTGTAGAAGCTGTCATAATCTATGTTACTATTGTTGTTGTTGTTGTTGACTTGAGGTATTTATGAGTTGTCTTTTATTTCCTTGTAGTGGAGATGATGTCCTCTTCAGTATTTGTCCAGTTCCTGTCCTCCATTAAACCTGATTTTACAGACTCGCCTTCTTGGCGACGTCAGAGTTGTTTTGTCAAATGCTCATTTCTGCTTGACTCTCTGCCTTAGCAATGCCTCTTTGCTTTTTTGTTGGTGAACTTTTTTGATGTGATGTGATGGTATTCCTGCTGGACTTTGGAATGTATTGGAATGCTTGTGGATTTAATTGTACTGGGTCCATAGTTTGGGGGCTTCAATCGGTCTGAATCCTCCATCTGGTGTTCTCTCTTCAGGGTGGTTCCATGTCTCTGGATGCTCTCAGTGCTCTCAGCAACACTCTACCAGCACCATCACTAAATCCGGAACCCCCCAAACTCAGACCTGAGGACATTGTCTCTGTAGGACGCCGACCATCACCACATCTCCAGTGGTCACTCACAAGCTTGTAATGACCTTATCTTCTGCCTTTCTCTGTATGAAAGGAGGAAAAACACAAAGAGGAGGAGGGTATTCTTGTGGGAGAAGATGAGAACACGATTCCTCCAGAGTACAGGTTTAACAAGGACGAACTTATGAAATTACCTGCTCCTAAACCTGTGGTACGACTGCCCATTTGAAAGGCTTTACATTAACATGACATATGTGAAGTGGCATGGTGGACTTCTTTTCATTACACATTGTTGTACTTCATGCAGCCCACAATGAATACTAATGAGGCTTTGGACCTTTTGTCTGGAGACTTCACCAGCTCCTCAGCTGCCCCAGTACAGGTAGGCTGCAGAAGATGATGGAACACAAAATGCTTTATGAATGTATTTGTTTACTCATTGTTCAATATAGTAGTAAAAGCAATTTGGATTACTACAACTAGGGATGGCCTAAAATCTATATTGTGACATATCACAGAAAGCTGCTATATAACAATATTATTACAATATATTATTTGGCTTGTAAATGATAATAGAACCATTTCAAAGCGGGTTACAAATGCTCCTAATTTACATATTGTCGTTTTTTATTGTATTATTTGGTCAAAACGTACAAATAATCTACCAGTGTTTGCTAATTTACTGTAAATAGCTGGTTACTTTCAGTTGGAGCATGTTTTTATCTACACTTCTGTAAGAAAAAAATGTAATACGCACTTATACTTCTGTTGTTTGACTAATTTAATACATTTTTGGGCGATAATACATATTTTGGTATCGATCTGAGGGCAGTATTGGCCATACCAATGCTGATACGTAAAAATTTCCAGATCACTAAATTAATTTAAAAAAATGTATCAGTTATAATCAAACAAAACAGAGAATGGTTGTATAACAATATCAATTTATGATAGTAATGAATTAAAATTATAGCGCTTTTTGCTAGTGACTCAAAGCGCATGACATGAAGCCGTCATTCATTCACCCCACATTCACAAGTTGATGGTGGTAAGCTATATTTTTAGCCAGAGCTGCCCTGGGGTAGACTGATGGAAACGTGGCTGCCAATTTTTTGTTTATTTTTTATACCATCGAGTCAAATGATAGTTTCTGTCATATATATATATTCCATATATATATGTATAGACTATACTGTATGTTACTTGGTCCAGTCGATTCCATGCCCACTGAATACTGTTGGCTGTTGTTCTTCCAGACCAAAGTTGAGAATGTGTCCGCTCAGGATGTTTTGTCGTCAACTAAATCATCTAAAGTCCATGCACCTCTTCCTCCTACCAAAAAGACACCACAGGTAAAACTAACGTGTGTTCACATGCTTGTTTGGTTGCCAAGTTATTAAGTCAGGTGGACTTTGCGTGGTATTTCTGCAGGCATCTGCTTGTCCTCCGGTGTCAGCGCCACAAGGAACGGCCAAGAAAGACGAGGTAAACTAGAAAAAAGCACCATGACGTAACATGATCATTTCTGAGTCCGAGATGACCATGAGAACTAACATGAAATTCTCTGTCTCCTTAGAGTTACTTCCTATCTATGGATGCTCTCAGTGCTCTTGGTGACACATTGGCAGCACCTGAACCGAAACCTGAACCACCCAAACTCAGGCCTGAGGACATTGTCGCAGTAAGAGAGACACATTGCATGTACAGTATACTGTATGTAGACCAGTGTAACTCATGTGCTCTTTGAATGTGTTGTCTTTTGAAAGGAGGAAAAACACAAAGAGGAGGAGGGTGTTCTTGTAGGAGAAGATGAGAACACAATTCCTCCAGAGTACAGGTTTAACAAGGACGAACTTATGAAATTACCTGCTCCTAAACCTGACGTAAGACTGGTACAGCATTATTTTCCAAGTTTGAAGAGGGTCATTGTTTTGGTTTACACTCTGCTCAGACATGATACATTTATGAACATCACTAAATTGTAATTGTCTCATAATCCACACCTATAGCCCAAATTGGATACCAATGATGCCCTGGACATTCTATCTGGAGACTTTTTGACCCCCTCTGCTGCTCCGGTGGTCTCTTCCTCGGCTGCTCCTGCACTCGTAAGCTGTGCTCTGTTGTGCCTGGGATCCTTATGGATTATGATGCATGAATCTTTGGTTCATGTCTTCTCTCCAGTCCTCTGCCGACTTTGCTCTGGATACAGGAGACTTTGTTTCATCCTCTGCTGCCCCCACAGTCAAATCTTCTGCTTGTCTCCCCACAGAAACAGCAGAACAGGTACCAACAATACAACTAAACTCTTTGTAACCTTTTCTGATATACTGTACTTTGTCATGATACCAGAAGTTCAGTAGTCGATACAGATACTTGTGAATTTACGTTTTCGATACTTATTCCATACCACAATTTAAAAAAACTGAACTCGTGCACTTTTAAATTCACTACTTTATTGAAAATGATTTAAAAATGAAAAGTATTTCAATATTACTGTACTTTGGTCTTTTTCTCAGAATTTAAATTGCAGTAGTAGCTGCCGAGAAGCACTGTGGCCTTATTAATATGCTCATTAATAACAAAAAAGGTCAGCTATTTTACATTAAAAGAGAGTATGTAAAACAAACAATATTATTCTTAATATCCTTTCACAATGGTGGTGGCGTGACATGTCATTTGTAATTAAGTAGGCTCATAAAAATGCTAAAAAATACAGTACAGGCCAAACATTTGGACACACCTTCTCATTCAATGCATTTTCATGACTATTTACATTGTAGATTGTCACATCAAAACGATGAATGAACACATGTGGAGTTATGAACTTAACAAAAAAAAGGTGAAATAACTGAAAACATGTTTTATAATCTATCCATTTTCTACCGCTTATTCCCTTCGGGAGTTTCTTCAAAATAGCCACCTTTTGCTCTGATTACTGTTGTGCACACTCTTGGCATTCTCTCCATGAGCTTCAAGCGCACACCTGTGAAGTGAAAACCATTTCAGGTGACTACCTCTTGAAGCTCAAGGAGAGAATGCCAAGAGTGTGCAAAGCAGTAATCAGAGCAAAGGGTGGCTATTTTGAAGAAACTAGAATACAAAGCATGTTTTCAGTTATTTCACCTTTTTTTGTTAAGTACATAACTCCACATGTGTTCATTCATAGTTTTGATGTGACAATCTACAATGTAAATAGTCATGAAAACACATTGAATGAGGAGAAGGTGTGTCCAAACTTTTGGCCTGTACTGTATATCTATAGACAGATCTTTGTGGGGGGTTTTCTCTTTATTGGTATCACAATTTCTGCTTTTTTCCATTACATTATGCCTTTTCACTCTGTTTTCCTGTTTTTTTCATTATTTCTACAATGTGTCCATAAAAATGAGCCGTGTTCCACAAATTGGCCGCATTTTGAAAACCACTAGTTCACTTATTTCAACAGGAAAGCAAAGTGTTGCCAAACAACAGAAAAGTGACTAATCTGTGTTTTCTTCGCACTTACATGCAAGTGATAAATGTTTTGTGGACACGTAAAGCCACTCCCTGGGTTAGTGCTAGCTCCACTCTCACTTACACGGCGAATACTTTCATGACGGACGCGCCACAACTGCATTCCTGACAGGCTTCGACGAATAAAAGTAAATATTTGGGAAAGACTAGATATTTTTTCCAAGAATTAAGCGTTGTACTGTCTTCGATAGTAAAATACTGGTGTAACGGCAACTAGCCTTCCTTTGTCGTTTCCTCAGCAGGGCATAAAGTTTCTGACGCCTGGTTTTCTTTTGATCAGCTGTCCCTGCGTCCCACAATAACAGACTGACGCCGATCCAAAGTGTAAAAAAAAATGACAGGGTTTATTTTCACTTTTCTTCCTGACAAACGCTAACAAGGATAGCAAAACATAATACAGATGACGTTAGCACAAACCCGTCATTGAGGCGCTAGGACGTCTTTAGTCAAATTGAACACAGTCGAAAAAGCTGTTCGGCCTTTCAAAACAAAACATTGTCACATTTTCGGCAGTTGCTGACAATTTACTACAGTTACTGGCACTTTACGACACCCAGTCTAAACAGAGCAAACTAATAGAGCACAACTACATTGATAGGAAGTGAAAGACACTACTTTAAACTATATACCAATAATATAGCAAAATACCAAATATACAGTCATTCAAGCTATTACTGTACAATTAAATTGACCGTATTTTCCAGACCATAGGGTGCACTGGATTATAAGGCGCACAGCCTATGAGCGGGTCTAGTCAGGTGTTTTTTTTCAGACAAAAAGTGCACACATTAAAGGGGTCATATTATTTAATTTTTTCCCCAAAATTTAAAAAATTTCCTTCTGGTCTACATAACATGTAATGGTGGTTCTTTGCTCAAAATGTTACATACAAAACGGCAGATAATGCGTCTTACCTTATACACACCCCATAATAATACTCCTATGTTGAAGCACAGTACAATGAATCAAGTGGTGTGGCTTCATAGCTTACCAAAGTCCTACTAAAACATTTTGATAGATTTTTTAGCACCGTGTGTAATGTTCTATATTTTCAGTGGAACATATAACATTTTGGTGTTGTTTACTCGAGTCATATTGCAGTCTACACTATCTCTTGTGTGACTGCCATCTACTGGTCACACTTATTATTTCACCATGTACCAAATAAATTAGCTTCGAGGTCGGTAAGCACAACCAAAATTGTTCCGTACATTAGGCGCACCTGGTAATAAGGCACACAGTCGAGTTTTGAAAAAAAGGAAAGGATTTTAAGTGCGCCTTGTAGTCCGAAAAATATGGTACTGTAAACAAAGCCTGATTTGTGAGCATGAAAAATATGTGTATTTTTCGGAGTATAAGTCGCTCCGGAGTATAAGTCGCACCGGCCGAAAATGCATCATAAAGAAGGAAAAAAACATATATAAGTCGCACTGGAGTATAAGTGGCATTTTTTGGGGAAATGTATTTGATAAAAGCCAACAGCAAGAATAGACATTTGAAAGGCAATTTAAAATGTCTAAAGAATAGTGAACAACAGGCTGAATAAGTGTACGTTATATGAGGCATAAATAACCAACTGCTATGTTAACGTAACATATTATGGTAAGAGTCATTCAAATAACTATAACATATAGAACATGTTTACCAAACAATCTGTCACTCCTAATCGCTAAATCCCATGAAATCTTATACGTCTAGTCTCTTACGTCAATGACATCAATAATATTATAATGTGTTCATCATTTCACACATAAGTCGCTCCTGAGTATAAGTTGCACCCCCGGCCAAACTATGAAAAAAAACTGCGACTTATAGTCCAAAAAATACGGTAATTATGTCTGAAATGGCTCTAACAGCTGGTATCATGTAATTATTGCTTCTTGGTGTCGACTTTATATCAAAATATGTTGACTTGCAACACAACCCACATAATAACTGTTTGTTTGTGCATTGTTGCGTCCACAGCTGTCCGCCGGAGCCAACAACGCCATGGATGAACTGTCAGAAACTCTGATAGGTATCACCCCCGTGCCTCAGCCAGCCCCCGTTGCTGCCAAAGACATTGTAGACGTAGGTTGCACCGGAGAAAAACACTCTCGTGAAATCAATGAGTAAAGTGTTGACAATTGTTAGGAATTGACAGACATATATAATAACATTCAAAAGTCAAGATTCTTACATTTCTGGATCAGATCTGCATTATGTAGAATTTATCACTCTCTGTAATGTTGTTCAAGTGTGGAGCAAATTGTGAGCGTTGTCTCCAATGTTTGTTTGGTGTGCAGGAAAAGAAGGCTGTTGAAGAGAGACTCATTAAGATGGGAGAGAGAGATGACTCACTCCCACCAGAGTACAGACCCACAGAGGAGGATCTCAAGGTGAAAAGACCGTTTTATTATTTCATATTTATTTTACAACATCGGGTTTTCCTTCAAGTATCAATGCATGGAAACATACTTACTCAAATAGTGATAGATGCTTCAATGAATGACTCATCCCCTGGAATTTGCTGCTGCCACTAGGTGGCGTAATGACCTTTATATTACTGATGCCAACATATGTTGCAGTAGAGCACGGGTGTCAAACTGAGGGCCACATCGCAGTTACGGTTGCCCTCAGAGGGCCACTTTTAACAATGAGTAATATATGAATATACATTAATACATTTATAATATAGTTTTTTACAAAAAATATTTACATTTTACTTTAAAAACTGGCAGCTCAGTCACCAGAATTTTACAGTAATAGCAGTGGGTTTTTTACAGCATATTAAAAAAATTTATGAATGTGTGGAAGTGTGGGGGAACACATATAAGAGTAACATAAAGTGTGGGGAACACATATAAGAGTAACATAAAGTGTGGGGAACACATATAAGAGTAACATAAAGTGTGGGGGAACACATATAAGAGTAACATAAAGTGTGGGGGAACACATATAAGAGTAACATAAAGTGTGGGGAACACATATAAGAGTAACATAAAGTGTGGGGAACACATATAAGAGTAACATAAAGTGTGGGGGAACACATATAAGAGTAACATAAAGTGTGGGGAACACATATAAGAGTAACATAAAGTGTGGGGAACACATATAAGAGTAACATAAAGTGTGGGGAACACATATAAGAGTAACATAAAGTGTGGGGGAGCACATATAAGAGTAACATAAAGTGTGGGGAACACATATAAGAGTAACATAAAGTGTGGGGAACACATATAAGAGTAACATAAAGTGTGGGGGAACACATATAAGAGTAACATAAAGTGTGGGGGAACACATATAAGAGTAACATAAAGTGTGGGGGAACACATATAAGAGTAACATAAAGTGTGGGGGAACACATATAAGAGTAACATAAAGGCATTGTATCAACTACAGAAAAGAGCTATAATGATTATTCATAGATTACTTAGAACACACTAACATATTATTTATTCATTCGGGTTTATTGAAATTACAGGAGCTAGTAAAGTTACAGACATTATGTGTCATGTTTAAGGCTAAAAGCAAAAACATTACCAGCAAATTTACAACAAATGTTTGTCATCACTTGTGAGAATGAAGAGCATAGAAGAAAAGGTCATTTCCAACATCAGTATTCAAGGACAACTTTCAAACAAATGTGTATATCAGTGGTGGGGGTTCAACTATGGAATTCTCTTTACAATGAGATAAAAGACTGTAAAAATATATTCCAATTGAAAAAAACATATAAAGACCGAACAATGAGATCATATGCACAGCCATAAGTGTTTACATTTTGCTTTATATTTATTATTTTACTTATTTTTTGCCTGGTTTTGTATTTGTTTTGTATCATCCCGTGAGGTGTATATTACTTTTATTTATCTATTTTTTTGTTCGGTTTGTACTTCATGAAGTTTTGCACTTGTCGTGTTTTTTTGTTTGTTTTCATTATATTTGGATGTAATTGTTGCTTCATATGATATCCATTAAGCAAGACTACGTATTATGTTGAAGGGGGCAGGAAAATATAAGATTTTTCTTCATCCTGCTCCTTCTCAGGCATTGGTGTGTAAATGTATAATTGAATAATTGAGGTATAATTGTCTATCGATCAAAGATCAATGAAGGAGATAAATAAAAATGGAGAAACAATACCACTGTTTTTAGTGGTAAAATTCGAGCAGCAGAGATGCAAATCTTGTTGTTTTAATGTTTTTTTTGTTTGTTTAATGTTTTAGTGTCTTACTGTATATGGAAAAAAACAGTACCAAGGTTGATTTTACGGTAAAAATAAAATAAAAATTAAACTGTCAAATCTATTGTCAATATTACAGTCTACAATTTGATAATTGATCATTTGTTTTGAAATCATAAGTCAAGCAGATATTTAAGTACAGTATTTATCTTTATTTGAACAAAAACTATTTTTGGAATACATGATAATAAAATATTTTGATTTTGAGAGATGCAATTGCATGCAGTACATGATTTTTAATGTCAAAAGGGAAAGAACAAATATATTTAGTAAGAAAAGATGAAGCATTTTATTAAGGCATATTATTTCCAGGCTTCCGCCGGCCAGATTTGAGTTGAACACCTGTGCAGGAGAAGTATTTGACAAAACACACTGCATCTGTGAAACTGAAGAGTACGCTGGTGTTTCAAAAGAAATGCTTTGTGGAGCATTTGTAGCTAATATAAAAAAGAAAGCTGCTTTAAACCCCCCCTGTACTCTCTGCAGATGAGTAAAGAAACACCTGAAATACAGTGCTTTATTTTAAACTCTATCATTCACAGTGTCTATAATACAATCTTTTTTTCTTTTGAAGAAAATGGCCGAAGCGAAGGCGAACGAAGCTGCCAAACCCAAGAATGTGAGTCCTTCACACAACCATGATAGTGATGAGGACTCTTTGATCAAAACATCTGCATGCTGAAGTTCAGGTTTCTTGTATTTTTCAAGTCTATGGACGATAAGACAGCCTTGGATTTGCTGTCCGGGGATTTTAATACTCGCCCACCTGCTGCTGCTGCTTCAACAAAGCTGACACCTCCTGTGCTGGATTCACAGTCCCTGAAGGTAGGACATCATGAAGTAACTGGCATAACAATAACAACTTGTTTCCTATCAGTATTTATTACATAAATATAGTAGAAAATAATCCAGCACAAATCTTCCAATTGGGCTCACAATTGAAAGATATTGGAGGCATACATTTTTTTCTCCCACCTCCAAAGACATGCACCTGGGGATAGGCCCCTCCCACCTCCAAAGACATGCACCTGGGGATAGGCCCCTCCCACCTCCAAAGACATGCACCTGGGGATAGGCCCCTCCCACCTCCAAAGACATGCACCTGGGGATAGGCCCCTCCCACCTCCAAAGACATGCACCTGGGGATAGGTTGATTGGCAACACTAAATTCTCCCTAGTGTGTGAATGTTGTCTATCTGTGATGAGGTGGCGACTTGTCCAGGGTGTACCCCGCCTTCCGCCCCAATGCAGCTGGGATAGGCTCCACCTTACTATACCACAAATGTTACGTGTACGACTCAATGACGCCCTCTAGAGGTTGTTCCACCTGGTCCTAAGTACGAAGCCGAGGTTGCAGAGCCTAACTTAGGTGTCCACTTTGTTACAGAGCAAGAGCAAGTCCAAGTCAAAGCCTAAAGTAAGCTGCATGGGGAGCATAACGTGCACAACACTCATGGCATTATTGCTGTATTAGGTCTAACAAATGTACATTTGGCTTGTGTGTGCATGGTCCTGTACGCAGCTTGTTTCATTATTGCATGCACACCTTTCTTAAAGGGGAACTGCACTTTTTGGGGAATTTTGCTTATAGCTCACAATTATTATGGAAGACAAAAGCTTGTTGTTTTTTTTTTACTTTAAACATACAAATGGCTCATTCTTTGTTACTACATTATATATATACTTGCAGTGTGTATATTGTACATATTACATATTGTTATGAAGGTGTCTGTTACTACATTATATATATACTTGCAGTGTGTATATTGTACATATTACATATTGTTATGAAGGTGTCTGTTACTACATTATATATATACTTGCAGTGTGTATATTGTACATATTACATATTGTTATGAAGGTGTCTGTTACTACATTATATATATACTTGCAGTGTGTATATTGTACATATTACATATTGTTATGAAGGTGTCTGTTACTACATTATATATATACTTGCAGTGTGTATATTGTACATATTACATATTGTTATGAAGGTGTCTGTTACTACATTATATATATATACTTGCAGTGTGTATATTGTACATATTACATATTGTTATGAAGGTGTCTGTTACTACATTATATATATATATATATATATATTTGCAGTGTGTACATAAAACGTTGATAAAGGGTTTTGAGTTTTTTTTAAATTATCTTTAAAATCCGATTGAAGAAAAAAACATGTCTTCTTGTCTCTCATGATGATTGTGAATGACAGGTAAATTCCAAAAAAGTGCAGTTCCCCCTTAAGCTGGATCGTTATTAACTTCCTTTTTTTGTTTTTGTAGAAGGAGCTTTCTGCAGCCGACCTGCTGTCTCCCCAGAAGAGCTCCGACGTAGTGCCAACAAGAAAGAGCTAAACCTCCCTGTCAGGTTTGTGTCTTCCATCCTATATTTCACATAAGGAGAAGGAATGCTCACACTGCAGCCACTAAAAAAGTGTAACTCGCACCTTTAAAGTGAGAATGTGGCTTTTACCAACAATATGTTTGATTTGACACACTTTATAGTTTATTTTCTATACTGGATTATAACAGTAGTATTTAACTCACTCTACTACATTTCTATTCATGTGTAAGGCTGCAATACTCGTAAGTGTTCCAATTAGGTGTGCACAATATTTATTTGTTCAAGTCAATATCAATACAGATAACTTCCTGCTTCTCAAGACTAATACTGATAAGTTATCTATATCTATTTTATCCATTTGGATTTCACTTTAGTTTGTGCACAAGGGCCGCATGCTAAAAAAAAAATCAAAGCATGGCCATTTTGATATTTTATTTTGTAAAAAAAAATCGAATTAAACATTTAGCAAAATTACATAATTATATACAGTATATTTAAAGTTGTGCTGTCAAATTATTAATTTTTGCAATCAGTATAATCACACTTTTTAAATGGTATTAATCATGGTTAATGATTTAAATGTTTTATGGGTTATACTTGTATAGCGCTTTTCTACCTTCAAGGTACTCTAAGCGTTTGAATGTACGTTACTTATTTGTTCAAAACTTGGTTAAAAAAATCAAATAAAATACTGAACGACATCCTAAACCAGGGGGCGGCAACCCAAAACGTTGAAAGAGCCATAATGGACCAAAAATACGAAAAACAAATCTGTCTAGAGCCGCAAAAAATTAAAAGCTGTATATAAGACGTAAGTATCTATATTAGCTATATTAGCCTACTATCAAAATGACTGTGTCGCAGGCTGAAGCGAATCTTTGTTGACAGAAATGTTGAAATTTAATATTTATTCTGCACATTTTTACAACATTAGCAACCATTAGTAAATCAGAGGCTACTCAGAAGGTGAGATAACTCCTGGAAATGACAGTCTTAGAATGTCCAAAGGTATACAACTGTGTGTCCAAGTTAAAGGAAACAGCAGGCTGTCTTCTTTTTATAGATTTATTACAATCTTTGGCAAGCTAGGTAATGTTTGCTGTGGTCTGGAACAACATGACACACAAACAACTATCAGAAATGCAGCCAATATTACCGTAATTTCCGGACTATAAGCCGCACCAGCTAAATTTAGGGGAAAATACAGATTGCTCCATATATAAGCCGCAGGGTTTTGATGTGTAATTAGCGTAGTATATAGGGGTTCCTGCTACCACGGAGGGGATTGTTGGGACAGAGATGACTGTTTGGGAACGCAAAGCGTCCCATTTATTAACTATAAATCTTTCAATCATTCAATCAAACTTTCACATCTTTGACATGGCGAACAGCATTCGTGCAGAGTACAAATAATACAACGGTGCAAAGTAATACAAAGTGCTCGCCTGTACGTTATCAAAATAACCAGCCTATGAAAAGTCAGTCTTTAATCATTGTGTCATCGTCTTCCTCCTGCGTACTAAAACCACCCAAATCCTCTTCGTCGGTGTCGGAGAAGAACAGGCCGTATATAAGCCGCACCCTTGTATAAGCCGCAGGGACCAGAACGAGGGGAAAAAGTAGCGGCTTATAGTCCGGAAATTACGGTACATACAGATAATGTGTCATGAGACATGCAAATACAGAGGACGTAAGTAGAGGAAATTATATGAGTTCAAATATATCTACAAATGAGGCATAATGATGCAATATGTACATACAGCTAGCCTAAATAGCATGTTAGCATCGATTGGCTTGCAGTCATGCCCTGACCAAATATGCCTGAGTAGCACTCCAACAAGTCAATAACATCAACAAAGCTCACTGTTGATTCCTATTGAAGCTTTTAGCTTGACGCTCCTCAGCTTTGTCCTGCTCCGCTTGCTGCGGCGACAACAAACAAATGTTCAGACGCTCCTCTTCGTTTTGTATCGTTTACTATTGTCACTTAATTATTCAAAAACGTAACACGATAACGATGTGGGAACAAATGAATGGCAAAATAAACAGAGTTTGTTACAGCAAGAAAAAGTTACAAAAAGTAAGAGTGAGGTCAAAAAACTGTGTGGCTCAATTCCCCCGCACCTGACTGTCCTTACCCATAATGCACTGTGTTAAAAAAACCAACCTACCACACAGATCCTTCCGCCATATATGCAATTTAAACAGTTACGTCATCAAATTATTTAGACAAATGTAATAATTATTCTAAGCATGCAAATAAAGTAAATAGTCCCATTTTGGCTGAATATACATAAAGCACCTACCATAAAATATGTAAATTAACTTAAACAGCATTTAGGCTCCTACACTCACCTTTGTGCATTCATGCACAGTATAAAATGTTTGGTGGACAAAATGAGACAAAGAAGGAGTGGCATAAAACACGTCTTTCTGTGGCAGCGTCGGGATTTCTAACAATTGTGTCATGTTGTCCGACCTAAACTATCAGTGGAGCTGTTGTAGCGACAGAGCAGCCGTGACTATTACACCAGCAGGGCCTGAAAAAGCCCGCCTATCGCACGCAGTACGTTACATGCCAGAGTTGAACACTCCACAAAGTAGTGAATGCATGTTTGTGTTGCAGGTTGTCATGCAGTCTGACCTCCACAGGCCACGCAGTGAGGAGATTCTACTTTTCTAAATCATTAAGGATGTACATTAGTTCAACACACACACACACACACACACACACACACACACACACACACACACACACACACTCATCAGTCAACGGCGTTCTTGCTTGGTTTCACTTAAAAGTGGCTGATAAGACACTTTCACTTTTGTTGGCGGGAACATGCTGGAGACAAAATGAGTTCAAATCAGTTAAACGTGTGGAGGGAACTGAGAGAAGGCAGGTTTTGTCCGTCATGTTGGGTTTTTAAAAAAAATATATATTTCCAGCGCTAGAGTGGTCACTTCAGCTTGCAGGAGTGTACAGTATTATTAGGAAGTGCTGACCTTCCATTAATACACTAGTGTGCAGCCTCGCTCTCAGACCCTTTTCACGCACACGCCATTTACAAAACTAATATCCGTCACCAGGGAGGGTCTTTGCTATATATTTTTGTAAAAAGTCCAATTGCACTTTGTAAACCGACGAGCTGTTTACGACAAACTGTAAAAAAACAAAAAAAGATTTTACTCTGTGTTAGGAAACACTGTATGACTTCCAAAGGGCTTTTTTGTTTGTATGTAAAGACAAATACGTTATTATCCCTCCCTTCTAAGCTGTGTGTGGGTGTGCATCAGGAGATGGGAGCTATATTTTACTAATACTCTTTGAAATAAAAGTCATGAAAAGTAGACGTGCCTCGCCGTTTGTGCCTGAAAGGGATTACAATATGAATTGTGTGTGTGTGTGTGTGTGTGTGTGTGTGTGTGTGTGTGTGTGTGTGTGTGTGTGTGTGTGTGTGTGTGTGTGTGTGTGTGTGTGTGTGTGTGTGTGTGTGTGTGTGTGTGTGTGTGTGTGTCAGACCTGAACAGCAACACAAACTTCAGACTTGGTGCAGGTTTTTCACGCTGCAAAAAAAGGTGTAACAACCCGCTTCCTGTTGATGTGGAATGTGGGGGCTTACAAACAACTTCTTTATTTTTTTTGTTGCTAAAACTATTGAAGGTTTTTCTATCATTTAGCCAAGATCCTGAATGACTGATGGTGGGGACGCAAAATGAGCGGCTTTGATGTGTTCAATTCTCAAAGTGACATATAAATAAAGACAAATATATCGCGTTGGATTTGAGCTTTCTTTGATTTGACATAGTGATGTCTCAAGCTGAATATCATATCGCTCAATTTTAGCAAGAATATTGCATAGACCACAAAAAAAAAAGGATGTAAAATGCACAATTTATTTTGACAGCCATTCAACACCAGTCAAAAAGTCTAATATAAATGTAAACATTCAATACTAATTATATAGCTTTTTTAGAAATCAGAGCAATTGTGTTGAGTTATTGTGGGGAAATAACTACAAATGTTTACTTCATACACTAGCGGTGTTACAAAAAAGATCAATTAGAACAGTGTTGTCAAAGTCATTCTCATTGAGGGCCACATTGTAGTTCTGGCTGCCCTCAGAGGGCCGCTTGTAACAACCAATGACGCATGCATTTGATTATTATTTCTATTTCTTATGTACACAGTAAAAAAAAAAAAATCTATTTTTTACAGTAAAAAAACCAGGAACTCAATCACCAGAATTTGACCATAAGATGTAAAGTGGTTTTTGCAACATATTACGGTACATTTTTATTTTATTCTGGCAACTGAGCTGCTAATTTTTTACCCTTAAAAAAACAGTGATACTGTTTTACCATAAACAGTAACAATAACAAGCATAGATCTTACAGTAACAACACTGGCTGCTCAGTCCACACAATTTCCCCTAAACAGTGGTAGACTTTTTTTCAATTTACAGTAATATGCTGTAAAAACATTGCAAATTTTACAGTAACATGTATTGTCATTTTTACAGTCTACAATTTGATGGATAACTTGCTGTAAAACCATAAGTCAAGCAGAAATGTAAGTATTTTAACAAAACAAAATGTTTGGGAAGTATGATAATATATTGTTGGGGTAATACTAAAGTTGAAAAGGTATGCAATGTCATGTATTTGTTTCTGTTCAAATGGAAAGAACAAATACATTTAGTAAGAACAGACAAAGTACTTAATTGACGCATATTATTTCCAGGCCTTTGATGTGGCGGGCAGATCTGGCCCCTGGGCCTTGAGTTTGACATCCCTGAATTAGAATAATACATAGATATAGAGAACATACAAACACTTTATTTATTGAAAGTCAACAATTTAGTGCATTAGCAAACAGCTAAAATGACGTATAAAGCAAACTATAACCTGCTAGCCAAGAATGTACAACAATTCTTCTCAACAAAAGAGGAGAACTATAACTTAAAACATGTGTCTGCACGTACAACACTTAAAACCTTGAGCACAGGGCTGTCCAAGTCATTTTAGCTCAGGGGCCGCATGGAGGAACATCTGTGCACACAATCCTGGCTTTTAAACTACAAAATAAAGACAACTTCAGATTGTTTTCTTTGTCTTACTTTGGCCAAAAATAGAACAAACACAGTCTGAAAATATTACAATAAAAATATTAGAACAAAGTAAAGTTTATATCCATGAAGGAAAGAAGAAAGTGAATGAATGTTTATAACTGAATACATTTACATATGCATAAAAAAATGATTTTCTTTTGTATTATATTTTTTTGAATGAATGAAGTAACGTTTATGACCACCTTTTTCCAAAAGACAATATAGACTGTGAGATATAACAGCATAATGCATACATTTATCATTTGTTTTCAAAACGCTTACAAAAAAGTGGGACCTCAGAAACTTACTGTGGGACCCCATTTGCATGCCTTGTTGGGGCCCCTGGGGGCCGTAGATCATTCATTCGCGGGCCGGATCTACAACAGTTCTTCTCAACTAAAGAGGAAAATGTCATTTAAAACATGTGTATGCACGTACAACACTTAAAACCTTTAGTATATCAGTTTGTGAATTAAATGATGGGATGGATTAACCACAGAAATGAAATATAATTCCCTTTAAGAGACTGTTGAAACTACAAGTGTTCACATACTACACACAACAAGAACATCTTCAACACTTTATTTTTTGAGATGAAGATTATTTATGTATTTAATATTTGTTTACTTACTATGGTATATTATTGATTTATTCACTGTTCCGTTACAGAGAACAAGGAAATGGGATGAAATTGCTATGGTGTGAAAAAGTGTAGGATTAAATAAGATCATCTTCTTTTGGGTGGTGCTGTCCTGAAACAAGTGATGCACTACATGGTATCGCATGCGTGTTCCACATAAAGTGAAACTCCACTGAACTGAAGGCACAATGAAAATGCAAAACTAAGAAATGTATGAGAGAAATGCTACTAAAATGGAAAACAATATACATCAATTCTATTTAACTGGAAATGTTTTAACACTCCTGAGAAATACAGATTGGGGTTTTTTAGTGAACAATTTTTTTTGAAATGACAAATAAAATGTCCGTGGGGCAGACACACATTTGGAGAGAATGTGTTTGCTTCACTTAAATTAGTAGAAGGAAGTTCAAGTGTGCTGCGCTGGTTGTTTTTTTACAGCTGCCATCTTCTGCGGCCTGAATGACACCAAAAACAAAGTCGTTAAAAACAGATTTTATTCAAAAAATAATATTGTGCTAATTAATCATAGCATTTATTATATTTTAATTTTTTTATTATTCAATCCAACAAAATAATACAAAACACAATTCCAATTTGAAAAGAAACTTTCAGAACAGCAATCAACAGAACAATTGAGAGGACACACAAACATGACACAAAACAATCCAAAAGCGGCCAAACAAAAATGAACAATATCAACAACAGTATCAATATTAATAAGAATTCCAACATAGCGATTATAAATCCCTCATTGACATTATCATCACAGCCATTTATAAACAATAAAATAATAATGTGACAGTGACTTACACTTGCATCGCATCTCATAAACTTGACAACACGTTGTGTACAATATTTACCACCAAGATAAAATAAGTCATAATGTAGGTTCATTTAATAGTTCAAACACATGTAAATAATGGATCCCATATTCCAATATATGACTCATTATTATCTCGACTAAATGCATTTTTTTCTACTGATATCATCTCCATAGCTTGTGTGTACCAGGCAGTATTTATTATGTGTGTATATCAGTCAGTATTTATTATGTGTGTATACCAGTCAGTATTTATTATGTGTATATATAATAATAATAATACCTGGGATTTATATAGCGCTTTTCTAAGTACCCAAAGTCGCTTTACATGTAGAACCCATCATATCACTCAGTATTTATTATGTGTATATATCAGTCAGTATTTATTATTTGTGTATATCAGTCAGTATTTATTATGTGTGTATACCAGGCAGTATTTATTATGTGTATATATAATAATAATACCTGGGATTTATATAGCGCTTTTCTAAGTACCCAAAGTCGCTTTACATGTAGAACCCATCATATCACTCAGTATTTATTATGTGTATATATCAGTCAGTATTTATTATGTGTGTTTACCAGGCGGTATTTATTATGTGTGTATATCAGTCAGTATTTATTATGTGTGTATATCAGTCAGTATTTATTATGTGTATATATCAGTCAGTATTTATTATGTGTGTATATCAGTCAGTATTTATTATGTGTATATATCAGTCAGTATTTATTATGTGTGTTTACCAGGCGGTATTTATTATGTGTGTATACCAGTCGGTATTTATTATGTGTGTATACCAGTCAGTATTTATTATCCATTTTTTTAATATTACCCTTTTTGTTATGATGCATATTGAAAGAAATGCATTTTTACACTGCAAAAAGTGAAATCTAAGCAAGATGAAATATGTCAAATAAGGCTGATATTTGCTTATTTTCTGTCTGATAAGATAATTCTTCTCACTAAGCAGATTTTATGTTAGAGTGTTTTACTTGTTTTAAGTGTTTTGCTCCTAAATGATGTCAGTAAGATATTACAGCTTGTTGCTGAGATTTGATGAGCTATATTGAGTAAAACATGCTTGAAACTAGAATATCAAAAAGCTGTGTCATCAACACTCACAAGTATAAAACTGCTTTTTTAAAGTCATCATTTCTTACTTCAAGCATGAAAAAAAAAAAATCATGATGCCGTGCGCATATCATTATGTCAAGATAATGGCACTAGCATTTACTTCATTTAAGAATATTTTTCAACATATTGAGCGAAAAGGTCTCTTTCTAGCAAGAAAAGTGCACTTGTTATTAGTGAGAATATACTTATTTGAAGCTATTTTTGGGTTCATTGAGGTTAGCTCATTTGACTTGTTTTGTAAAGTCTTGACAAGCCACATTTTCTTGTTCTATTGGCAGATAATTTTGCTTAGTTCAAATAAAATACCCCCAAAAAAATTAATTTTTGTTGTTGTTTTTGAACACTGACTTTTTGCAGTGTAGTCCTTTGTTCAACTTATTTAGTTATACTAGTGGTGTTCCTCAAGGTTCCATTTTAGGTCCACTCTTATTTCATTACGTGGGCTATTCAACTGGTGGCCTGCAGGTTCAGTTAAAAAAAAAAAACATGTAAGAGACTCACATTTTTTGCAGCAGATTCTTAAAAACGCGAGAGTGCTGTCATATAGATGATCTTTGACTAGCTTTTTCGCAAAAAAAAAAACAAAAAAAACCTCTAACCTTGACAAAATACATGTCTACTGTAGAGGACACTGGTTGTCTGGATATTGAGCAAAAATTTGTCAACATATTGAGCAAAAAGGTCTTTGGGTTTTTTTCTAGCAAGAAAAGTGCACTTGTTATTAGTGAGAATATACTTATTTGAAGCTATTTTTGGGTTCATTGAGGTTAGCTCATTTGACTTGTTTTGGAAAGTCTTGACAAGCCACATTTTCTTGTTCTATTGGCAGATAATTTTGCTTAGTTCAAATAAAATACCCCAAAATTTTGTAATTTTTGTTTTTGTTTTTGAACACTGACTTTTTGCAGTGTAGTCCTTTGTTCAACTTATTTAGTTATACTAGTGGTGTTCCTCAAGGTTCCATTTTAGGTCCACTCTTATTTCATTACGTGGGCTATTCAACTGGTGGCCTGCAGGTTCAGTTAAAAAAACAACAACATGTAAGAGACTCGCATTTTCTGCAGCAGATTCTTAAAAACACGAGAGTGCTGTCATATAGATCAGTGGTCCCCAACCACCGGTCCGCGGACCGATTGGTACCGGGCCGCACAAGAATTTTTTTTTTATTTATTTTTTTTAATGAAATGAACATAAAAAACACAATATACACATTCTATATCAATATAAACCAATACAGCCTGCAGGGATACAGTCCGTAAGCACACACGATTGTATTTATTTATGTAAAAAAAAAAAAAATTTTTTCTTTCTTTTTAAATACACCCCCCCCCCCCCCCCCCCCCCCACTCGTGGGACAAATTTTCAAGCGTTG
Organism: Entelurus aequoreus; assembly: GCF_033978785.1. Classification (NCBI taxonomy): domain Eukaryota; kingdom Metazoa; phylum Chordata; class Actinopteri; order Syngnathiformes; family Syngnathidae; genus Entelurus; species Entelurus aequoreus. The sequence goes on from NC_084731.1 coordinate 100,268,242, forward strand.
ACCGGTCCGCAGCCACAAAAAGGTTGGGGACCACTGATATAGATGATCTTTGACTAGCTTTTTCGCAAAAAAAAAAAAAACCCTCTGTAACTTTGACAAAATACATGTCTACTGTAGAGGACATTGGTTGTCCGGATATTGAGCAAAAATGTTTCTGGGTTTTTTTCTAGCAAGAAAAGTGCACTTGTTATTAGTGAGAATATACTTATTTGAAGCTATTTTGGGGTTCATTGAGGTTAGCTCATTTGACTTGTTTTGGAAAGTCTTGACAAGCCACATTTTCTTGTTCTATTGGCGGATAATTCAAGTAAAATATCCCTCATTTTGTTTAGTTTTTTCTTGTTTTTGAACACTGACTTTATGCCGTGTACTCTTTGCTGCCACGTTACTAAAGTGACGCAGTGTCGTTGGGATGTTTATATATTTAGGAATGTGGTTGCTTCTTTTGTTTTCAAGCGTAACTCTTTTATTCTCTGACATTCCCACAATACATTATTCTTTTTTTTAACTACTTCCTTATTACGGAACACATACCTCTGTTTAGTTCCATTTCATGTGTGACTAGTAAGACTTAAAAAAGGACATACCTCCTCTTGTAATGATGCGGGCACCTGCGTGTCCTCACTTCTGCAACAAAACATCCAGTAGAAGTTTGACGTGACAAGTTTGACAGATAAAGTAGTGTAAGTTTGACAGATAAAGTAGTGTAAGTTTGACAGATAAAGTAGTGTAAGTTTGACAGATAAAGTAGTGTAAGTTTGACAGATAAAGTAGTGTAAGTTTGACAGATAAAGTAGTGTAAGTTTGACAGATAAAGTAGTGTAAGTTTGACAGATAAAGTAGTGTAAGTTTGACAGATAAAGTAGTGTAAGTTTGACAGATAAAGTAGTGTAAGTTTGACAGATAAAGTAGTGTAAGTTTGACAGATAAAGTAGTGTAAGTTTGACAGATAAAGTAGTGTAAGTTTGACAGATAAAGTAGTGTAAGTTTGTACTGACGGTTGCAGTAGACGATGAGGATGAGGATGATCAGGACTAGAAGCACGCAGCTGCCCGCTAGTGGAATAAGAACAGTGGGACTACAAAGCAGGTCGTCTGACAAAAAGAAAGGTGTGGATTATTTTCATGACGGTGGTAGAAAATGGATGGAGTTGGAGATGTTGTGAAGTTTCACCTTCCTTTGGAGTTGTGTGGCAAACACACGGCGAGGCGGCGGTGGCTTTGACGGCGGGGGCAGGAGTTTCCTTTAAAGCGGCCTCGGTTTTTTCTCCAGAAAAAAGAGCACAAGTTTGATATGATTTTAAAAAAATGCAGTTTTTCCCAACTCACCTCCCTGCAGTCGCGTGACGGCACCAAACAGCAGCTGGTTGTTTTTAAGAGAGGCGCAGCTGTAAAGGCCGCTGTCACGATCTCTGCTGAAGGAAGCCACGGTCATGACGTTGTTGGCCATACTTTTACCAGCGAACGTGCCGGAGTACGAGGCGCCCTCGGACTTGATCATGCCCTGGTTGGAGAAAGATGCGATGAAGTCCACGCCCGATCCGTCCAGCACTCGGAACCAGACCACCATACTGCCCGTCTCGGAGGGCACGCACTCGATGGGAAACGCCTGCCCTTCTTTGAGGGTGTGCACGGCCGCGTCGGTGCATTCTGCAGGACAAGCAGCAGATTTGTGACTGAGCGCTACAAACATTGAAGAGAACTTACTGTGGTCCAACAGGAGCAGTGTCAGGATGTAGATCCACTGCAGAGCCATCTCCGAGTGATGCTGTTTGAGGCGGGGGGGTCTGCTAGTGGTGTAGCCACGCCCCTTCCTGCTGCACATGTGCCCTACTGCGTGTTTGAGGAGGAAGTCAATAACTGTGACCCCTTTATTATGTTGCTTATTATTCTTTAACTTCAATGACAAGTCACCAAGAATGTCAGGCCGGGGGGAACTTTTTTATCATTTAAATCAGGGGTCCCCAAACCACGGTCCGTGGGCAGAATACGGCCCGCCAGCGTCCAAAATCCAGCCTGCAGGAAGTCCCAAGTTGAATTATTAAAAAAAAAAAAATTATTTATTAAGATTAAAGTACCAATGATTGTCACACACACACAAGGTGTGGTGAAATTTGTCCTCTGCATTTGACCCATCCCCTTGATCACCCCCTGGGAGGTGAGGGGAGCAGTGAGCAGCAGCGGTGCCGCGCCCGGGAATCATTTTTGGTGATTTAACCCCCAACTCCAAGCCTTGATGCTGAGTGCCAAGCAGGGAGGTAATGGCTCCCATTTTTATAGTCTTTGGTATGACTCGGCCGGGGTTTGAACTCACAACCTACCCATCTCAGGGCGGACACTCTAACCACTAGGCCACTGTAAACACGGTAATCCATTTTCCACCGCGTGTTACTCTCGGTGTCTAAAAGTGCATTTTCTCATTTGTTTTTATCATATTTGGAAATATTTGATATATTAATGATGATAAGTGGATGTGTTGTGGCAGTTGCGGATGTCACCAATGCGTGTGAAGTGAAAACCATTTCAGGTGACTACCTCTTGAAGCTCAAGGGGAGAATGCCAAGAGTGTGCAACGCAGTAATCAGAGCAAAGGGTGGCTATTTTGAAGAAAGTAGAATATAAAACATGTTTTCAGTTATTTTGTTGTGAAGTACATAACTCCACATGTGTTCATTCATAGTTTTCATGTGACAATCTACAATGTAAATAGTCATGGAAATAAAGATTGAATGAGGAGAAGGTGTGTCCAAACTTTTGGTCTGTACTGTATATAATATGATACATACATATATACACATATACATACACTAAATTGCCAAAAGTATTTGGCCACCTGCCTTGACTCACATAAGTGCCATCCCATTCCTAACCCATAGGGTTCAATATGACCTTGTGCAGCTATTACAGCTTCAACTCTTCTGGGAAAGGCTGTCCACAAGGTTGCAGAGTGTCTTTATAGGAATGTTCCACCATTCTTCCAAAAGTGCATTGGTGAGGTCACACACTGATGTTGGTGGAGAAGGCCTGGCTCTCAGTCTCTGTTCTAGTTCATCCCAAAGGTGTCCTATCAGGTTCAGGTCAGGACTCTGTGCAGGCCAGTCAAGTTCATCCGCACCAGACTCTGTCATCCATGTCTTTGTGGACCTTGCTTTGTGCACGGGTGCACAGTCATGTCCCACAAGGTTGGGAGCATGGACTTGTCCAAAATGTTTTGCTATCCTGGAGCATTCAAAGTTCCTTTCACTGGAACTAAGAGGCCAAGCCCAACTCCTGGAAAACAACCCCACACCATAATTCCTCCTCCACCAAATTCCACACTGCACAATGCAGTCTGAAATGTAGCGTTGTCCTGGCAACCTCCAAACCCAGACTGGTCCATCAGATGGAAAAGTGTGATTCATCAGTCCAGAGAAGGCGTCTCCGCCGCTCTAGAGTCCAGTGGTGATGTCCTTTACACCACTGCATCCCACGCTTTGCATTGGACTTGGTGATTCATGATTCCATGACGCTCTCTGCGTACTGTACGTGGGCTAATTGGAAGGTGACATGAAGTCTGGAGCTGTGGAGCAAGTGACTGTGCAGAAAGTCAGTCAGTTCATGTGGTCTACCACTTGGTGGCTGAGTTGCTGTTGTTCCCAAAAATTTCAGGACTAAATTTGTTGCACAGGTGGCATCCTGTGACAGTTCCACGCTGGAAATCACTGAGAGCGGCCCATTCTTTCACACATGTTTGTAGAAACAGTCTCCATGCCTAAGTGCTTGATTTGATACACCTGTGATTAGTGATTAGGACACCTGGTTGTCATCATGTGGATGGCTGGACACCATACTTTTGGCAATATAGTGCATATATATATATATATATATATATATATATATATATATATATATATATATATATATATACACACACCAAATGTATTTAACCCAATGTGGCCCCTGAGTGAAAAAGACCCCTGGTCTAGACTGTAGATGGAAAGTTAAAGTGTAACGATACATACATTTTTTGCTGTTTTACTCCAAGCATAAGTCACAGAGTTACTGTAATAATTAATAATTGTCATGACAAGTCCTCTAATGACCTTTTCTTCAGTTTCCATGTCATGTCATTAGTTTGTCTTTGTCTTGGTTCTGGTGTTCCTCGTCTCTCACTAAGTTCTTGCTCTCCTGTGGTCTGCTGCTGCAGGTGCTTCCTTACTTTCTGTTTTTTTACCTGCACATCGCCTGCTGTCTCTGCATCTTGGGGTTGTATCGCCATACCATACCACACCATTAATAATGTTATACATTGGAAATATCTACCACTAGAAGTGAACGTGCACAGATGTGGTATACCTTCAATGGACTTTGACACTATTTCCACACTGATGGCCATGCAAGACCCGGACCAGGACCCATCAGGACCCATCAGTGTCCCTTGTGTCAAGGGACGTCACTATGATGGCGGAAGCTGGGGATCGAACCAGGAACCCTCAAGTTGCTGGCCGCTCTACCAACCAAGCTACGCCGTCCCCAATAAAGTTTGTATCTTCAATAAACTGGAACGTTCCGTAGAGAAGGTATGGACACCACGGTTTCGGACTTGGTCCCCAACATGGCGCCCTGTAGTCACGTGAGAGGTTCTTCACCAATCATTTAAGTTGTCTGGTCGTTCTCTCTCTGATTGGTCTAAAGTGCGTCACGTGACTACAGGGATTGGTCTAAAGTCCCTCACGTGACTACAGGGATTGGTCTAAAGTGCGTCACGTGACTACAGGGATTGGTCTAAAGTGCGTCACGTGACTACAGGACGCCATGTTTGGGACCAAGTCTGAAACTTGAATTCTGGTACCTGAATTGTCAGTGTTTTACTGTAAAATAAATGTTTTGAAATTATATTACACAAAATGGAAAAACAGTACACACTGGGTTTGTTTTTTTTTACAGTAAAATACTGTCGGCTTAATTTTATTGTTACATTTACGGTGTATTTTTGTTTTTTTTTACAACATATTACTGTAAATGAAAAAACTTGTGTTGGAGTTTTTATACTTACAGTAATACACCGTAAAAACAACAGAAAAGAAACTGCAGCTCAGTCGTTAGAATTTACAGTAAAAACAGTGGTAGGGTTTTTCTCAATTTACAGTAATATGCTGTAAAAAAAAACGCCAGAAATTGTACCTTAAAAACTATTGTCATTTTTACAGTGTACAATTAAATGGATAAATTGCCTTGAAATCACAAGTCAAGCAGATATTGACGTTTTTATTTGAACAACAAAAAAAGGTTTGGAAAGTATATAATATTTGTTGCAATGTTGGATAATATTAAAGCTTCAAAGGTATGCAATTCCATGCAGTACAAATATGATTTTTTTTGTCAAAATGTAAAGAAGGAATACATTTAGCAAGAAAAGATAAGGTACAGTAAATGTTTCCTAGACATTGGCGGGCCAGATTTGGCCCCCACACCTTGAGTTTGACACCTGTGATGTACGTTACTTGCACACAAACACCAAAACTGAGGGTTTTTTTGCATGAATTTGGTTGAAACCAGCGTTTAAAAACCTCGGCAAACATTTGTATCAGATTTTGAAAGTTCAGTTGAACATTTTATTTTTATTTTTTATTTTATTAATCCAACAAAATAATACCAGAATAATAAAATTCCAGTTCCAAAACCAAACTCAAGCTAGCAACATTCAGAATAGCAACCTACATTTACCATGAAAAACTTATTGGGGTGTTACCATTTAGTGGGCAATTGTGCTGTACTGTGCAATCTACTAATACAAGTTTCAATCAATCAATCAACATGACACAAAACAATCCAAAAGTAGTCAAACAGAAATGAGTAATATCAACAACAGCATCAATATTAATAATAATTCCAACATAGCAGTGATTATCAATCCCCCATTGACATTATCATAAAAGAAATAAAATAATGAATAATAGTGTCACAAAGCAAAAATGTGTGATAAATATTGTGCAAGATGAAAGGACAGATAGTTGCCATAGTGATGGAGTGCTTGTGGTCAACAGTAAACAGTCTCCGCATGCAAGTCACTAAGTATTTATTTGATTTGATTTTTTTAAATAAACCTTTATTTATAAAGTTCAACATTTGCATGTCACTAAATTATTATTATTTAGAGTATATATCATGACATATCAGCGCCCATTGACACGCCATCGGAGCCGGCGTTGTGCGCAGGCGCCAGCCGTGGGCGGGAACATGACCCGGAAAAGGAAGTGTCCGAGTCCGGGCGTCCAACATGTCGTCGTCCGCCGCCGCAGTTTGTGTCAACCACTTCTGGGCCGAGGAGGAGACTTCCCTCCTGCTGCAGCAACTCAAACATGTCAACATCTCCAAGTTCCTCGACGGCCGCAAAACCAGAAACGGGCAAGTGTTTAAGAAGGTGGCCAAAGAAATGGCGGGCGCGGGCTTCAGTCGCACGGCCGAGCAGGTGCGAGTGAAGTGGAAGCGCATGAAGAGACTTTACTACCAGACCAAGAAGGACAGCAGGAGGAACTTACACATCGCACTTCTCTGTCCACACTACCAACTCATTGAAGACCTGATAGGACGGCCGCCTGCTTCCGGGTCAGGTAACCATGGTAACTAGTCATTCATATTCCACACCAGGCACTAGGTAACCATGGTAACCAGGCTAGCTTGGACTTATTCATTCATATTGTAGACCAGGCACTAGGTAACCATGGTAACCAGGCTAGCTTGGAGTTATTCATTCATATTGTAGACCAGGCACTAGGTAACCATGGTAACCAGGCTAGCTTTGACTTATTCATTCATATTGTAGACCAGGCACTAGGTAACCATGGTAACTAGTCATTCATATTCTAGACCAGGCACTAGGTAACCATGGTAACTGACACTAGCTTGGAGTTATTCATTCATATTCTAGACCAGGCACTAGGTAACCATGGTAACTTGGAGTTATTCATTCATATTCTAGACCAGGCACTAGGTAACCATGGTAACTGACACTAGCTTGGAGTTATTCATTCATATTGTAGACCAGGCACTAGGTAACCATGGTAACTTGGAGTTATTCATTCATATTGTAGACCAGGCACTAGGTAACCATGGTAACTGACACTAGCTTGGAGTTATTCATTCATATTGTAGACCAGGCACTAGGTAACCATGGTAACTGACACTAGCTTGGAGTTATTCATTCATATTGTAGACCAGGCACTAGGTAACCATGGTAACTGACACCAGCTTGGAGTTATTCCTTGTGTTGCTACACCCATACAACACTTCTCCTTCCTGCACAATAATACTTACCTATTCTTTGTGTTGCTACACCCATACAACACTTCTCCTTCCTGCACAATAATACTTACCTATTCCTTGTGTTGCTACACCCATACAACACTTTTCCTTCCTGCACAATAATACTTACCTATTCCTTGTGTTGCTACACCCATACAACACTTCTCCTTCCTACACAATAATACTTACCTATTGTTTGTGTTGCTACACCCATACAACACTTCTCCTTCCTGCACAATAATACTTACCTATTCTTTGTGTTGCTACACCCATACAACACTTCTCCTTCCTGCACAATAATACTTACCTATTCTTTGTGTTGCTACACCCATACAACACTTCTCCTTCCTGCACAATAATACTTACCTATTCTTTGTGTTGCTACACCCATACAACACTTCTCTTTCCTGCACAATAATACTTACCTATTCCTTGTGTTGCTACACCCATACAACACTTCTCCTTCCTGCACAATAATACTTACCTATTCCTTGTGTTGCTACACCCATACAACACTTCTCCTTCCTGCACAATAATACTTACCTATTCCTTGTGTTGCTACACCCATACAACACTTCTCCTTCCTGCACAATAATACTTACCTATTCTTTGTGTTGCTACACCCATACAACACTTCTCCTTCCTGCACAATAACACTTACCTATTCCTTGTGTTGCTACACCCATACAACACTTCTCCTTCCTGCACAATAATACTTACCTATTGTTTGTGTTGCTACACCCATACAACACTTCTCCTTCCTGCACAATAATACTTACCTATTCTTTGTGTTGCTACACCCATACAACACTTCTCCTTCCTGCACAATAATACTTACCTATTCTTTGTGTTGCTACACCCATACAACACTTCTCCTTCCTGCACAATAATACTTACCTATTCTTTGTGTTGCTACACCCATACAACACTTCTCCTTCCTGCACAATAACACTTACCTATTCCTTGTGTTGCTCTAGAGAGTTTGCCAGAGGACCAGGCAGACCCCAACGAGGATTCAGAAGGTCACCCGGACAACGAGGACGAAGCTCTCACAATAATGGAGGAGGAGCAGACCGCCGGGTCTTCATATTTGACTCACTCGCCGTCGTATGTTTGTGCTCCTCAGAGACTTACCGGGCGACGGGCTGAGGTGGAACGCTTTACTTCCGGCATGGAGAGAATCCACGGTGTCTTGATTGAACAGTTGGAGCAGAGCCAAGAGTCCCAGGAAAGACTTGTGAACACCATCCTTCAAAGCAACCAGTTGATGGTCTCTGCTCTCCTGGACGCCATCCACAGTCTGAAGCCACACCCACCTTAACCACCTCGCCGTGACTCGGTCAGTGGTTACACTCCACTGAAGAGCTTTATATATATTTATTTATTTTCTTGTTTTAATGCAAGTCATTTATTTTGGAAAAATGATCCAAACAGCTTATCCTCTTCAGGTTCGAGGGGCTGGAGCCTATCCTAGTTAACTTTAGACTGCCGGTCAACACCTGTGAACAATTTACCATCTTTTCTGGACTATAGAGCACACTGGTATATACTGTACGCCTCACCCACTAAATTTTAAAAGAAAAAATCATTTCCCTATATAAGTCGCAGATATATTCGCCGTGAAATGAGTTATTTACACAGAAATGTTTTTAAAACGTTCATTTACATACATAAGTGTTTCCAAACGGTGTGTGTGTAACGGGGCAGTAAAACGGCGGTTCAAACAAAACAGAAGTCATGCTCATGGACCCACTAGCTGCAGAAGCTAGCTCTCCAATCAGCTAAATAACTCCACACTGACGTTTTGATGAAGTTAAGGAACTGAAACAATACAAACATAATGCCGTTGTAAGTTAATAAAACTAACCCAGACACGTATAAACATGTTAGCATATTAGCTAATGCCAAAGACTCTAGCTTGATTACATTATGATAGCACGTACAAATATGCATAAAAACACTTACAGACATCACACATGTAGTAAGTTTGAATTGTTGGAGGTATGTTGTAAAACTTAAATGTTGCTTGGAGTGGTGAACCCATATGAGTAGAAACGCTATGGACAACTAGAAGACGGAACAGCACTTGTATTTACGGTTAGTGAGGGAAGTCATCCAAAAGATGGCGCCATAGCACAAATATGTTCAGTGTCTTTGCTTGTGTTTTTTTTTAAACTATTTGCATTATGGTCGTCAGCCAAGAAAAATCCACAAATGACCTGCACCATTTTGTAAGCCGCAGGGTTCAAAGCGTAGGGGAAAAGTAACGCCTTATAGTCTGGAATTTACTTTAAAAACATTTCACTTCAATTAAAATCCAAAGAAAGGTAGTCAATCAAAAATAAATAGATTTAATGAGAGCAACATTGAAAAAGGTAAAAGTTTGCACACTTTATTCCTGTCAAACACTTTCATTAAGGAACATGATGAATATTTAATAACATGATGGAATATTTAATAACATGATGGAATATTTAATAACATATATTTAATAACATGATGAATATTTAATAACATGATGGAATATTTAATAACATGATGAATATTTAATAACATGATGGAATATTTAATAACATATATTTAATAACATGATGGAATATTTAATAACATGATGGAATATTTAAAGACATGATGGAATATTTAATAACAGGATGGAATATTTAATAACATATATTTAATAACATGATGAATATTTAATAACATGATGGAATATTTAATAACATGATGAATATTTAATAACATGATGGAATATTTAATAACATGATGAATATTTAATAACATGATGGAATATTTAATGACATGATGGAATATTTAATAATATGATGGAATATTTAATAACAAGATGAATATTTAATAACATGATGGAATATTTAAAGACATGATGGAATATTTAATAACATGATGGAATATTTAATAACATATATTTAATAACATGATGAATATTTAATAACATGATGGAATATTTAATAACATGATGAATATTTAATAACATGATGGAATATTTAATAACATATACCGGTATTTAATAACATGATGGAATATTTAATAACATGATGGAATATTTAAAGACATGATGGAATATTTAATAACATGATGTAATATTTAATAACGTGATGTAATATTTAATAACATGATGGAATATTTAATAACATATATTTAATAACATGATGAATATTTAATAACATGATGGAATATTTAATAACATGATGAATATTTAATAACATGATGGAATATTTAATAACATATATTTAATAACATGATGGAATATTTAATAACATGATGGAATATTTAAAGACATGATGGAATATTTAATAACAGGATGGAATATTTAATAACATATTTAATAACATGATGGAATATTTAATAACATGATGGAATATTTAATAACATGATGAATATTTAATAACACGATGGAATATTTAATAACATGATGAATATTTAATAACATGATGGAATATTTAATAACATATATTTAATAACATGATGGAATATTTAATGACATGATGGAATATTTAATAATATGATGGAATATTTAATAACAAGATGAATATTTAATGACATGATGGAATATTTAAAGACATGATGGAATATTTAATAACATGATGGAATATTTAATAACATATATTTAATAACATGATGAATATTTAATAACATGATGGAATATTTAATAACATGATGAATATTTAATAACATGATGGAATATTTAATAACATATACCGGTATTTAATAACATGATGGAATATTTAATAACATGATGGAATATTTAAAGACATGATGGAATATTTAATAACATGATGTAATATTTAATAACGTGATGTAATATTTAATAACATGATGGAATATTTAATAACATATATTTAATAACATGATGAATATTTAATAACATATATTTAATAACATGATGGAATATTTAATAACATGATGGAATATTTAAAGACATGATGGAATATTTAATAACATGATGTAATATTTAATAACGTGATGTAATATTTAATAACATGATGGAATATTTAATAACATATATTTAATAACATGATGGAATATTTAATAACGTGATGTAATATTTAATAACATGATGGAATATTTAATAACATGTATTTAATAACATGATGGAATATTTAATGACATGATGGAATATTTAATAATATGATGGAATATTTAATAACATGATGAATATTTAATGACATGATGGAATATTTAACAACATGATGGAATATTTAATAACATATATTTAATAACATGATGGAATATTTAATGACATGATGGAATATTTAATAACATATATTTAATAACATGATGGAATATTTAATAACATATATTTAATAACATGATGGAATATTTAATAACATGATGGAATATTTAATAACATATATTTAATAACATGATGGAATATTTAATGGCATGATGGAATATTTAATAACATATATTTAATAACATGATGGAATATTTAATAACATGATGGAATATTTAATAACATATATTTAATAACATGATGGAATATTTAATAACATGATGAATATTTAATAACATGATGGAATATTTAATAACATATATTTAATAACATGATGGAATATTTAATGACATGATGGAATATTTAATAACATGATGAATATTTAATAACATGATGGAATATTTAATAACATGATGAATATTTAATAACATGATGGAATATTTAATAACATATATTTAATAACATGATTGAATATTTAATAACATGATGGAATATTTAATAACATGATGGAATATTTAATAACATATATTTAATAACATGATGGAATATTTAATAACATGATGGAATATTTAATAACATGATGAATATTTAATAACATGATGCAATATTTAATAACATGATGGAATATTTAATAACATATATTTAATAACATGATGGAATATTTAATGACATGATTGAATATTTAATAACATGATGGAATATTTAATAACATGATGGAATATTTAATAACATATATTTAATAACATGATGGAATATTTAATAACATGATGAATATTTAATGACATGATGTAATATTTAATGACATGATGCAATATTTAATAACATGATGGAATATTTAATAACATGATGAATATTTAATAACATGATGAAATATTTAATAACATATATTAAATAACAAGATGAATATTTAATAACATGATGCAATATTTAATAACATGATGGAATATTTAATAACATGATGGAATATTTAATAACATATATTAAATAACAAGATGAATATTTAATAACATGATGTAATATTTAATAACATGATGTAATATTTGCACAGCTCAACAAAGGAGTAGAAAGAAGCTAAGCTTGTTTAATTGTACACCTTTCTCACGTTTAAATGATTAATTCATAACTTTGACACGTTCTCACACACATTTTGTGTTTCCTTCCTGTCTTGAAGTACAATCAATGACTGACAATGTGTAGCTAACTTCATTAAATATGTGAGGGCCGGTCCAAAAATAGCTTGAGCCAAGTGAAAGTAACATAAAAACAATTCTAAATAAAACATCATCTGTAACTAATTATGAATGTAGAATAAGGAACGATATCATGGATAAATTGATAGATATTGAAAGTATTTCTATTTGAGGTTTTCTTACTGTACATTTCAAAATGTCATTTATTCCAGATCATTTTGCAAGCCAAAGACGTGCAATTTGACCAAAATCATCCATGTGGAGATCATAACAAAGCATGCAAGTGTACTGTATAAGAATAATAACATTCATAACAGGGCTGGTGTATTAAATATTGCCATATAAGTTCAAGTTTTGCTTTAGTTTAAATTGAACTGCCATTTTCAAAACAAAAAAACATTCTTTTAATGTCTTGTGCACAATTCTGACTACAACTGAAAATGTTCACATTTGAATTGAGGTTGCAAACAGGAAGTAGAATGAACATTAAATTGGAGGAAGTAGAATACAGTAAATGGAGTTTTATTGCAGAATGCTGTTTTACTGTCAATTCAAGTGCTAAATACACGACTAGCTTACATGCAAATATTAGTATGTGCACATTTTGTTTGAGTTGCAGCAAATATTTGTCCTCAACTATTACAAATAAAAGCATTTTCTATCATTTTTCATATCATAACTTTCAAATGGTGCAAAATACTTTTTTTCCCACATTAATTGTTTACTTTTTCCAAATATTCAAAATGGAGGAAAGTTGTTTTCATTTGTGTTTGCAAAAGTATTTTTAGTCTGGAACTCAACAACTTTTGTGAAATGTGACAAATTCTAGCAGTTATTTTGTGTTTAATATTAGTTTATGTGCACTTTTCAAATACAACTAAATGAAGCATAAAATGTAAGTGTTGTATTGTCATTGTTTACAAATGATTGTGCACTCTAGAGGACGTTGGAGCGCACACTTGAAAAGTTCTGCTCTAGTTTGAATCAAACTGCCATTTTCAAAACAAAAAAACATTCTTTTAATGTCTTGTTCACAATTCTGACTACAACTGAAAATGTTCACTCTTGAATTGAGGTTGCAAACAGGAAGTAGAATGAACGTTAAATTGGAGGAAGTAGAATCAAGTTCCAATGAAAATGGAGTTTTATTCCAGAATGACAGAATACATGACTAGCTTAAATATTAGTATGTACACTTTTTGTATTTGTCCTCAACAATTACAAATAAAAGCATTTTCTATAAAAACAGGTCATTTCCTTTTTTCAAACTTTCAAATGGTGAAAAATACTATTTTTTTCCCACATTGCTTTTTTACTTCCAAATATTAAAAATAGAGGAATGTTTTTTTCATTTGTTTACTAAAGTATTTTTAGTCTGGAACTCAAAAACTTTTGTTAAAATGTGACAAATTCTAGCAGTTATTTTGTGTTTAATATTAGTTTATGTGCACTTTTCAAATGCAACTAAAATGAAGCACAAAATGTAAGTGTTGTATTGTCATTGTTTACAAATGATTGTGCACTCTAATGGACGTTGGAGCACACTTTTACCCAAAAATGTCCATTTAAAAGCAATATTTGATGACAGCTGAATGTTCGTGTGGTCATGACTCCATGCAAGAAAGGTGGTGTATAATACGTAGTTGTGGAGTATTAAGAAGAAAGGTGGTGTATAATATGTACTGTAGTTGTGGAGTGTTAATAAGAAAGGTGGTGTATAATACGTAGTTGTGGAGTATTAAGAAGAAAGGTGGTGTATAATACGTAGTTGTGGAGTATTAAGAAGAAAGGTGGTGTATAATATGTACTGTAGTTGTGGAGTGTTAATAAGAAAGGTGGTGTATAATACGTAGTTGTGGAGTATTAAGAAGAAAGGTGGTGTATAATACGTAGTTGTGGAGTATTAAGAAGAAAGGTGGTGTATAATATGTACTGTAGTTGTGGAGTGTTAATAAGAAAGGTGGTGTATAATACGTAGTTGTGGAGTATTAAGAAGAAAGGTGGTGTATAATACGTAGTTGTGGAGTATTAAGAAGAAAGGTGGTGTATAATATGTACTGTAGTTGTGGAGTGTTAATAAGAAAGGTGGTGTATAATACGTAGTTGTGGAGTATTAAGAAGAAAGGTGGTGTATAATATGTACTGTAGTTGTGGAGTGTTAATAAGAAAGGTGGTGTATAATATGTACTGTAGTTGTGGAGTGTTAATAAGAAAGGTGGTGTATAATATGTACTGTAGTTGTGGAGTGTTAATAAGAAAGGTGGTGTATAATACGTAGTTGTGGAGTGTTAATAAGAAAGGTGGTGTATAATATGTACTGTAGTTGTGGAGTGTTAATAAGAAAGGTGGTGTATAATATGTAGTTGTGGAGTATTAAGAAGAAAGGTGGTGTATAATACGTAGTTGTGGAGTGTTAATAAGAAAGGTGGTGTATAATATGTACTGTAGTTGTGGAGTGTTAATAAGAAAGGTGGTGTATAATATGTACTGTAGTTGTGGAGTGTTAATAAGAAAGGTGGTGTATAATACGTAGTTGTGGAGTGTTAATAAGAAAGGTGGTTTATAATATGTAGTTGTGGAGTGTTAATAAGAAAGGTGGTGTATAATATGTAGTTGTGGAGTGTTAATAAGAAAGGTGGTGTATAATATGTACTGTAGTTGTGGAGTGTTAATAAGAAAGGTGGTGTATAATATGTACTGTAGTTGTGGAGTGTTAATAAGAAAGGTGGTGTATAATACGTAGTTGTGGAGTGTTAATAAGAAAGGTGATGTATAATACGTAGTTGTGGAGTGTTAATAAGAAAGGTGGTGTATAATAGGTAGTTGTGGAGTGTTAATAAGAAAGGTGGTGTATAATAGGTAGTTGTGGAGTGTTAATAAGAAAGGTGGTGTATAATAGGTAGTTGTGGAGTGTTAATAAGAAAGGTGGTGTATAATACGTACTGTAGTTGTGGAGTGTTAATAAGAAAGGTGGTGTATAATACGTAGTTGTGGAGTGTTAATAAGAAAGGTGGTGTATAATACGTAGTTGTGGAGTGTTAATATGAAAGGTGGTGTATAATACGTACTGTAGTTGTGGAGTGTTAATAAGAAAGGTGGTGTATAATACGTAGTTGTGGAGTGTTAATAAGAAAGGTGGTGTATAATACGTAGTTGTGGAGTGTTAATAAGAAAGGTGGTGTATAATATGTACTGTAGTTGTGAAGTGTTAATAAGAAAGGTGGTGTATAATATGTACTGTAGTTGTGGAGTGTTAATAAGAAAGGTGGTGTATAATACATAGTTGTGGAGTGTTAATAAGAAAGGTGGTGTATAATATGTACTGTAGTTGTGGAGTGTTAATAAGAAAGGTGGTGTATAATACATAGTTGTGGAGTATTAATAAGAAAGGTGGTGTATAATATGTACTGTAGTTGTGGAGTATTAATAAGAAAGGTGGTGTATAATACGTAGTTGTGGAGTGTTAATAAGAAAGGTGGTGTATAATACATAGTTGTGGAGTGTTAATAAGAAAGGTGGTGTATAATACGTACTGTAGTTGTGGAGTGTTAATAAGAAAGGTGGTGTATAATATGTACTGTAGTTGTGGAGTGTTAATAAGAAAGGTGGTGTATAATATGTACTGTAGTTGTGGAGTGTTAATAAGAAAGGTGGTGTATAATACATAGTTGTGGAGTATTAATAAGAAAGGTGGTGTATAATACGTAGTTGTGGAGTGTTAATAAGAAAGGTGGTGTATAATACATAGTTGTGGAGTGTTAATAAGAAAGGTGGTGTATAATACGTACTGTAGTTGTGGAGTGTTAATAAGAAAGGTGGTGTATAATATGTAGTTGTGGAGTGTTAATAAGAAAGGTGGTGTATAATATGTAGTTGTGGAGTGTTAATAAGAAAGGTGGTGTATAATATGTAGTTGTGGAGTGTTAATAAGAAAGGTGGTGTATAATACGTAGTTGTGGAGTGTTAATAAGAAAGGTGGTGTATAATATGTAGTTGTGGAGTGTTAATAAGAAAGGTGGTGTATAATATGTAGTTGTGGAGTGTTAATAAGAAAGGTGGTGTATAATACGTAGTTGTGGAGTGTTAATAAGAAAGGTGGTGTATAATATGTAGTTGTGGAGTGTTAATAAGAAAGGTGGTGTATAATACGTAGTTGTGGAGTGTTAATAAGAAAGGTGGTGTATAATACATAGTTGTGGAGTGTTAATAAGAAAGGTGGTGTATAATACGTACTGTAGTTGTGGAGTGTTAATAAGAAAGGTGGTGTATAATATGTAGTTGTGGAGTGTTAATAAGAAAGGTGGTGTATAATATGTAGTTGTGGAGTGTTAATAAGAAAGGTGGTGTATAATATGTAGTTGTGGAGTGTTAATAAGAAAGGTGGTGTATAATACGTAGTTGTGGAGTGTTAATAAGAAAGGTGGTGTATAATATGTAGTTGTGGAGTGTTAATAAGAAAGGTGGTGTATAATATGTAGTTGTGGAGTGTTAATAAGAAAGGTGGTGTATAATATGTAGAAATAGCTCCTAGAACATTCAACAGTTGATTTTCCATTCCTGCTCGACATGAAGTGTTTTTTCAAATCATCAACGGTGAACTTATTTCCTCTTCATTGATGGAAAGTCACCAAGTGGGCAACGTTTCCTTTCTTGTTGCTTCCATGCAGCGACTGTAGCAATGTAGCTAACATTAACATTGGTGGGAGGCCATGCAGCGACTGTAGCAATGTAGCTAACATAGTTGACTTGGCCATGCAGCGACTGTAGCAATGTAGCTAACATAGTTGACTTGGCCATGCAGCGACTGTAGCAATGTAGCTAACATTAACATTGGTGGGAGGCCATGCAGCGACTGTAGCAATGTAGCTAACATAGTTGACTTGGCCATGCAGCGACTGTAGCAATGTAGCTAACATAGTTGACTTGGCCATGCAGCGACTGTAGCAATGTAGCTAACATTAACATTGGTGGGAGGCCATGCAGCGACTGTAGCAATGTAGCTAACATAGTTGAGTTGGCCATGCAGCGACTGTAGCAATGTAGCTAACATAGTTGACTTGGCCATGCAGCGACTGTAGCAATGTAGCTAACATTAACATTGGTGGGAGGCCATGCAGCAACTGTAGCAATGTAGCTAACATTAACATTGGTGGGAGGCCATGCAGCGACTGTAGCAATGTAGCTAACATAGTTGACTTGGCCATGCAGCGACTGTAGCAATGTAGCTAACATAGTTGAGTTGGCCATGCAGCGACTGTAGCAATGTAGCTAACATAGTTGACTTGGCCATGCAGCGACTGTAGCAATGTAGCTAACATTAACATTGGTGGGAGGCCATGTAGCGACTGTAGCAATGTAGCTAACATAGTTGAGTTGGCCATGCAGCGACTGTAGCAATGTAGCTAACATAGTTGACTTGGCCATGCAGCGACTGTAGCAATGTAGCTAACATCGTTGAGTTGTCATCTTCTCACTTGGCAGCGTTCAACTTGACTTTGAAATAAACGACAAAGAATATTGTCTGCTTTTGTTGCTTTATTGTCGGGGGGGAAGACCCCCAGTGAAGCCTTTCCTCCGTGAGTCACTTGCACACCCTCACCCTTCTTAGTCACACCAGGATGCCCCCAAACCTCAAGCAGAACCTTCTAGAACACTTCAGCACAGTCCTCGCTTTGGTGCTTGTCCCTGCGTGGAAGACATGGAGACTGTAAGCACGAGCAAGTCTCTGTCACACTTTTTCACTTCACAAATATTTCACCCAGGGACTTTTCTTTATTTTCATGACTATTTATTATTTATTTCTTTATTTTCATGACTATTTATTATTTATTTATTTATTTCCATGACTATTTATTATTTCTTTCTTTATTTCCATGACTATTTATTATTTATTTATTTATTTTCATGACTATTTATTATTTATTTATTTATTTCCATGACTATTTATTATTTATTTATTTATTTTCATGACTATTTATTATTTATTTCTTTATTTCCATGACTATTTATTATTTATTTCTTTATTTTCATGACTATTTATTATTTATTTATTTATTTCCATGACTATTTATTATTTATTTCTTTATTTCCATGACTATTTATTATTTATTTCTTTATTTCCATGACTATTTATTATTTATTTCTTTATTTTCATGACTATTTATTATTTCTTTCTTTATTTCCATGACTATTTATTATTTATTTCTTTATTTCCATGACTATTTATTATTTATTTCTTTATGTTCATGACTATTTACTTTGTAGATTGTCACATCAAAACTATGAATGAACACATGTGGAGTTATGTACTTAACAACAAAATAACTGAATACTCATTAATGCTGCTTATAGATGAATACTCATTCATGCTGCTTATAGATGAATACTCATTCATGCTGCTTATAGATGAATACTCATTCATGCTGCTTATAGATGAATACTCATTCATGCTGCTTATAGATGAATACTCATTAATGCTGCTTATAGATGAATACTCATTCATGCTGCTTATAGATGAATACTCATTCATGCTGCTTATAGATGAATACTCATTCATGCTGCTTATAGATGAATACTCATTCATGCTGCTTATAGATGAATACTCATTCATGCTGCTTATAGATGAATACTCATTCATGCTGCTTATAGATGAATACTCATTCATGCTGCTTATAGATGAATACTCATTAATGCTGCTTATAGATGAATACTCATTAATGCTGCTTATAGATGAATACTCATCAATTTGTCCATTTCTTTCCTGCTTCAGTCTGCTAATAAATCCCGCCAAGAGCGCCCTCTCACCAGTTGATTCAATCAAGGTTTTCCAGCAGGAAGACACTTTGACAAGAGATGTTGTGTAACTGCAGGTGTTCTGCCACCAGGGGGCGGAGCACCAGAGTCTAATCCCACCCGAAAGCCAAACGTCGCCATAAATACGCAGTAAAAAATACATTATTGCATGAATTTTTTTTTTTTTTAAATGCACGTCAAAACCTTCATTAGGGATCGAGAAAGTTTACGTTCACGCCGTGATCCCTGCAAGTAACCGCGCTGCTCTACTCCATGGCAACGCGGCGAAACAAAAAACTTTCAACTCGGGTACCCTCCCGTTCTGGCGTCCAGGGGCAGTCTGGGCGGAGATCTGGTAGCAACACTGCTGCCGGTCTCCAACCAAGAATACTGCAACTGAACGTTGAAGGGCTCACAGATGCCAAAACATCCGTCGTCGAGCGCATGGCCCGCGCCGCCCGGGCCGTGGTCGTCCTCCTTCGGGAGGCCCGCCGCCCAGCGGCGGACGGGCTGGCGATCATCAACTTCACGCTGGCTGGGTCGGTCCTGGGCAGGAGGCATGGCCTTGCCACGTTTGTCCACGGCGATCTGAGCTGGACCCTCGCCGATCGATCACCGGACAACTCCGAGATCGAGTGGCTGCGAGTGGACGTTGGCGACATCAAAATTGTCAGCGTCTACAAACCACCACCCTCACAACTCACGCCAGTGTCACTGCCAGTGCTTGAACCACCGTGTGTATATGCTGGTGATTTCAACTGCCGGCATGCACGGTGGGGATACAGTACCACCTCACCGAGCGGGGAAACTCTTTCTGACTGGGCAGAGCGCAACTCGCTCAACCTTCTCTACAGCCCGAAGGGCCCAGCCGGCTTTCACTCCGCTCGGCATAGCACTGACACGAACCCTGACCTGGCTTTCGTGAGTGTCGGTGTGGACGCCCAGCTCCCCGACGGACGTGTTCTGGGAGTGTTCCCCAGGTCGCGACACCGACCGTCGCTGATATCGGTGCCCGACCTCGTGACAACAGTTCCGAGCGGACCGATGAAGCGATGGAACTTCCGGAAGGCCAAATGGAAACTCTATCGCCTCCATACCAACAAGTCCACGCGGTGTCTCCCACCGCCAGGCGCACCCAGCGTGGACGGGGCATGCCGGGACTTCTGTAGGGCACTGACATCTGCGGCCGGGGAGGCCGTCCCGCGCGGCCGGCGTGGGAGCTGCGGGCCATGCTGGGGTGGCGAGTGCGGGGCCCTCTGCGGCGCCTTCCTCCGGGCTCCCTGTGGCCCGGAGGCTGGCGGTTCGGCCGCTGCCCTTCTTTCCGCTCTTGGAGGGGGGGGGCGCCGGCGCTGGGGGGGGGCGGTCCGCTCCGTCGACTTCTCGCGCGCTGGCCGTGTCGCGTGGAGCACTTTGGGCGGCTTGACTGGTGGGTCTGGGCGCGCGCCCCGAGCGTGCCCCGTTGCCGCAGGTGCTGTTGCAGCGCAGGTTGTGGAAGGCGGGGAATATACCAGGGTGGATCGGGGTTTTTCCCGGGCGGTGCGCCGGGGGGCTGCGGACCTCTGGAGGGCGGCAGCATCTGGCGAGTGTGGCATCTCCGGTGGGTTTTCGCCGGGGAAGTTCGCAGCTGCCCTCCAGTGTGCCGGGCCGGGCGGGTCTGCTGGGCCTGGCGGCATCTGCCCAGAGCTCGTGCTCCACGCTGCCCCTGCAATGAAGTCCTGGCTGAGAGTTTTCCTGTCTTCTTGCCTGCGCCAACTCCGGATCCCCAGGATTTGGAGAAGGGCCACTGTTGTCGCTATCCCCAAGCCGAACAAGCCAAAGGATGACGTAACGAGCTACAGACCAATCTCGTTGCTCTGCGTCCCCTTTAAAGTCCTCGAGCGCCTGATTCACGCCCGTGTCGAGCCCATCATGGACCCCCGCCTCCCCCGGGAGCAGGCGGGTTTTCGACGTGGGAAGTCCACGGTGGATCAGGTCGCCCTCCTTACCCAGGACATCGAGGACTGCTTTGAGGCGAAAAAGAAGGCCGGTGCCGTCTTCATAGACCTGACTGCTGCCTGTGACGCGGTCTGGCACCGCGGCCTCACCTGCGAACTTCTCCGCCTGCTTCCAGACGGGCACATGGTCAAAATGATCATGGAGCTTGTCTGGAACCGCAGCTTTACTCTCACCACCGGTAACGGAGATAAAAGCAGGTTGCGGCGCCTGAAAAGTGGCGTCCCCCAGGGATCTGTCCTGGCTCCCCTCCTGTATAACATCTATACATACGACCTGCCTGCCACAGTCTCACGGAGGTTCGCATACGCAGACGATCTCGCGCTGCTGCACTCCGACAGGGACTGGCAGGCCTTGGAGGGAACTCTAAGCCAGGACATGGAGACTTTAGTGGCTTACCTCCATAACTGGAGATTGAAGCTCAGCGAATCCAAGACGGTGACACAAGCTTTCCACCTATACAATTGGGAAGCGGATCGTGAGATCAGGTTCGAGGTGCGGAAGCCGGATGGGGCTTCCCTTACCCTATGCCGGCCTCGTCCTACACCTGAAGACCCTCGTCCTGACCCTAAATACCTTGGGGTCACCCTGGACAGGTCGCTCACTTTCCGTAAACACCTCTTGGCAACACGCAAGAAACTCAACACCCGCGTCTCACTGCTGAGACGGTTGGTCGGGTCCGGTTGGGGTGCCGGGGCAAGAACTCTGCGAACAGCAGCACTTGCCCTGGTCTACTCAACTGCTGAGTACTGCGCACCTGTCTGGGCGCGCAGTGCTCACTCTAAACAACTTGATGTCCCGATCAACGAAGCCTTGCGTGTTATCACTGGATGCCTGCGCCCCACCCCTGTGGAGCTACTGCCCATCTTAGCAGGCATCCAACCCGCTGAGCTTCGTCGCCAAGGTGCTGTAGCAACTCTGGCGGGCCGGGCAAACATGGATGAGAACCACCTGCTCCATGAAAGGCTCGCACTCTCCTCAGAGCCAACGCCCCGCCTCCCCTCCAGAGACCCACTGGTACCAGCCGCCCTGAAGCTCCTGCAGCAATGCAGTGACAACAACATCAGGGCGGCTCACTGGGCGAATCACAAATGGAGCACGGACCTGGAGCATACCATCTCCTCCGGACTCCGTGACTTCATACCTGACACCGGCTCAATACCAGGCCTCTCACTACCACGAGTGGCCTGGGTGAGGCTTAACCGCCTCCGAACTGGTGTCGGTTGCTTTCGCTCAAACATGTTCCAGTGGGGCTTAGCACCTAACGCGACGTGTGAGTGTGGCGCGGAGGAGCAGACTGCCGACCACGTGATCCTGCGTTGCCCGATTTATCGTGCTCCTAATGGTTTGCGTGGCCTGGCGGACCTGGATGACTGCTCGGTGACCTGGCTCACTTCTGTGTGTCCTGACATATGAACGGGAGGGCCCCCCTGGCCTGGGGTGGTGAAGGGCATAGACCCTCGGCCTCAGGTCCGGGTGCCGGAAAACAGCTGCCCATACGATGAAGAAGGGTTTGGACTTTTTCAAGATCTACAACAGGTGTGTCAAACTGCTTTGTATGGAGGGCCACACCTAATAGTACATCATGTATATAAATATGCATTTGTACCAGTAAATATTGTATGTAAATATGCATTTGTAACAGTAAATCATGTATATAAATATGTATTTGTAACAGTAAATATTGTATATAAATATGTATTTGTAACAGTAAATCATGTATATAAATATGTATTTGTAACAGTAAATCATGTATATAAATATGTATTTGTAACAGTAAATCGTGCATATAAATATGCATTTGTAACACTAAATATCGTATATAAATATGCATTTGTAACAATAAATATTGTATATAAATATGTATTTGTAACAGTAAATCATGTATATAAATATGTATTTGTAACAGTAAATCATGTATATAAATATGTATTTTTAACAGTAAATCATGCATATAAATATGCATTTGTAACAGTAAATAATGTATATAAATATGTATTTGTAACAGTAAATCATGTATATAAATATGTATTTGTAACAGTAAATCATGCATATAAATATGCATTTGTAACAGTAAATAATGCATATAAATATGTATTTGTAACAGTAAATCATGTATATAAATATGTATTTGTAACAGTAAATCATGCATTTGTAACAGTAAATCATGTATATAAATATGTAATTGTAACAGTAAATCATGTATATAAATATGTATTTGTAACAGTAAATCATGTATATAAATATGTATTTGTAACAGTAAATATTGTATATAGATATGTATTTGTAACAGTAAATCATGTATATAAATATGTATTTGTAACAGTAAATATTGTATATAGATATGTATTTGTAACAGTAAATCATGTATATAAATATGTATTTGTAACAGTAAATATTGTATATAGATATGTATTTGTAACAGTAAATCATGTATATAAATATGTATTTGTAACAGTAAATCATGTATATAAATATGTATTTGTAACAGTAAATCATGCATTTGTAACAGTAAATCATGTATATAAATATGTAATTGTAATAGTAAATCATGTATATAAATATGTATTTGTAACAGTAAATCATGCATATAAATATGCATTTGTAACAGTAAATAATGTATATAAATATGTATTTGTAACAGTAAATCATGTATATAAATATGTATTTGTAACAGTAAATCATGCATTTGTAACAGTAAATCATGTATATAAATATGTATTTGTAACAGTAAATATTGTATATAAATATGTATTTGTAACAGTAAATCACGTATATAAATATGCATTTGTAACAGTAAATCATGTATATAAATATGTATTTGTAACAGTAAATCATGTATACAAATATGTATTTGTAACAGTAAATATTGTATATAAATATGTATTTGTAACAGTAAATCATGTATATAAATATGTATTTGTAGCAGTAAATCATGTATACAAATATGTATTTGTAACAGTAAATATTGTATATAAATATGTATTTGTAACAGTAAATCATGTATATAAATATGTATTTGTAACAGTAAATATTGTATATAGATATGTATTTGTAACAGTAAATATGTAAAAATGAGTTCAAAGCAAGTATTTTTTAACAACATTTTACAATAATATTTATTACAGTTAAATCCACTTTCAATATAGAGTAATAATACAGTAATAATACACCATAAAACACAACTGTAGATTTTACAGTATAAAAACTAGCATGAATTTTTTCGTAAAAAAACAGTGGTACCAGTTTCCATTCCATTCCATTTCATTCCATGTATTTTTTTATTTTATATGTTGTAAAAAAAACAGACTGAGCTGGCAGTTATAAACAGTACAATCTAAAGATGTGTTTTTGTACAGCCTACATTAAAAAAAAGACAATTATACACATTTATATTCATACTGTATATTATTCACTGTTCAAATTGGCCCCCTGAGGGCAGCCTAACTTCCATGTGGCCCTCAATCACAACCTAACTGCCCTCAATCACAACCTAACTGCCATGTGGCCCTCAATCACAACCTAACTGCCCTCAATCACAACCTAACTGCCATGTGGCCCTCAATCACAACCTAACTGCCCTCAATCACAACCTAACTGCCCTCAATCACAATCACTTGGACACGCCTGACTTAACCCTTGTATTATGTTAAGGGTCAATTTGACCCATTTCAGTTTTTGTGTTGATCAAAGTACTGGTTATCCTTTCTTTTTCTTGCTGACATTTGGTGACTTTTCCTCATCTAGGGTCATGAACAGGTGTGTAAAATCTGGACACTTTGATGTGTAGTGGAATGTCTGTCTCGAGAGTTGTATACAAAGATGATGTTGCGGGTCATTTTGACCCAGACGCTTTGATGTGGGTAAACAGCTGTTCAGATCCAAAATAAACATGTTTCTATGATGTAGTTTTTACTTTGATGTACAATTGTTTGTAGTTTGATTGCCTCTGAGACCCAGAGCCAGGTGTGTGAAGAGAGGGAACTTTCTCACACTTGTCCTTGTCACTGTTCTCATGTCATCTCTTTGACAAACTCACCAAAAATGAGCTCCAGAATGATGACATCTGAGGAGGCTTTATCACTGATTTTTAACTGGGATAGTGATGTAGAGGAAGAGATTCCAGAAACAGAGGATTTTTCAGAGACAGAGGACAATGTTATTGCTGATCCAGATAGTCAATTTTCCTACGATGAGGAGGATTCAGAGGACGAGTCTGCCGTTGTTCCTCCAACAGATGAAAACCAAGGAATGCAGCAATCATCATCCACAGAGGGGACATGGGCATCTAAGTACGGTAATATAAAATGGTCAACAACACCACACCCAAGCCGAGGCAGACTATCATCCTCCAATGTGATCAAAATGACTCCCGGTCCTACAAGATTTGCTGTCACACGAGTTGATGAGATTCAATCAGCATTTCAGCTCTTCATATCCCCACCAATAGAGGATTATACTGGAAATGACCAACTTGGAGGGGAGACGTGTGTTTCAAGAGAAATGGAAGCCACTGGATCAGACTGACTTGCATGCTTACATTGGAGTTCTGTTATTAGTTGGAGTGTACAGGTCAAAGGGAGAAGCCACTGCAAGTCTATAGAATGAAGAGAATGGAAGGCCAATCTTTCGTGCAACAATGTCTCTGGAGACATTCCACATGATATCTCGTGTGATCCGCTTTGACAACCGCGACACCAGAGCTGGTCGACGTGAAAGAGACAAACTAGCTGCGATCAGAGATGTGTGGGATAAATGGGTTAAAAATGTACCTTTGTTGTACAATCCTGGTCCCCATGTTACTGTAGATGAGCGCCTTGTTCCATTCAGGGGGCGCTGTCCTTTCCGACAGTACATGCCCAACAAGCCCGCCAAGTATGGCATCAAAATATGGGCAGCCTGTGATGCAAAATCCAGCTAAGCATGGAATATGCAAGTATACACTGGAAAGCTACCTGGAGGACCATCTGAGAAGAATCAGGAGATGTGTGTGGTGCACCACACCATCATGTGGAGCATTGAAAATGTTGAAGAAAATTTGGAGAACATTGAAAATGTTGAAGTTCGCTGGGATGAAGTTAAAGTTGAAGTTAAAGTATTTCTTAAATATAGTGTTGGAATTAAAAATGTATTGTATGTCACTTTTCTAAATGTTTATATAACCTAAAATAAAGTTGTTATTGGTTTAACCTGTTTTCTTGACTGTTTTGAGTGCATTTACACAGTACGGGTCAAAATGACCCGCAACATAATCAATGTCATTTTTTTTCAACATAATACAAGGGTTAAGGCAACTAATATTCTTCACATATTTCATTGCAATATTACAGTACTGCAGATGTTTGTAGTAGTTGAGATGATTTTAGCTAATGAGTCATGGCATAAAGAACACAACACACACACACACACACACAGGAAAGAGTCGCACACACGCCTCCTGCAACCACTTCTTTTTTATATACTCTACACAGCTGTGTGTGTGTGTGTGTGTGTGTGTGTGTGTGTGTGTGTGTGTGTGTGTGTGTGTGTGTGTGTGTGTGTGTGCGTGTGCAGCAGGAATGGAGCTTTGAACCTTTGAGCTCCTCATGTCAGGAACAAAAAGACCACCAGAAGACCACAACCTTCACCACAAGCACAGACAAAGTGTCGCACTTTTCAAAACAACACTGGCTTCTTCTAGTATTTACTTGCTGCTCTTTATTTCTTCTATTGTGTGACATGGCACATGTGTGTGTGTGTGTGTGTGTGTGTGTGTGTGTGTGTGTGTGTGTGTGTGTGTGTGTGTGTGGGCAGCCACAGAAGCACAATAAAATAAAAGTACAGATGCCATTGAAAGTGAGTTTTTATTCTACATGTACAAAGTACAAAAGCAGTGAAGTTGTGTAAATGGTAAATAAAAAGAGAATACAACAAATGACTGCAAAGACAACATATTTCATGCTCACACTGAGAAACTTTGGTATTTTTTGCAATTAATCATGAAGTTAGAATGTAATGGCAGCAACACGTGTCAAAAAAGGCATTTTGACACGTGTGTTACATGGCCTTTCCTTTTAACAACACTCAGTAAACACTCACGTCTGCAGTTTCCAAAAACAATTTGAAGTGTGGACTCGTCAGACCACAGAACACTTTTCCACTTTGTATCAGTCCATCTTAGATGAGCTCGGGCCCAGTCAAGCGTTTCTGGGTGTTGTTGATAAATGGCTTTGCATAGTAGAGTTTTAACTTGCACTTACAGATGTAGCGACCAACTGTAGTTACTGACAGTGGTTTTCTGAAGTCTTCCTGAGCCCACGTGGTGATATCCTTTACACACTGATGTGGCTTTTTGATGCAGTAGCGCCTGAGGGATCCAAGGTGTGTAATATCATGGCTAACGTGCAGTGATTTCTCCACATTCTCTGAACCTTTTGATGATATTACGGAGTGTAGATGGTGAAATCCCTAAATTCCTTGTTGAGAAATGTTGTTGTTCAACAATTTGCTCAGGCATTTGTTGACAAAGTGGTGACCCTCGCCCCGGAAGCTGCTTTTATACCCAATCATGGCACCCACCTGTTCCCAATTAGCCTGTTCACCTGTGGGATGTTCCAAATAAGTCTTTGATGAGCATTCCTCAACTTTCTCACTCTTTTTTGCCACTTGTGCCAGCTTTTTTGAAACATGTTGCAGCCATCAAATTCCAACACATTTAGCTGAACTGCAGCAATTTAGTGGTCAAGCAGAAGCTTGTGGATGGCTACCAGAAGCGCCTTATTGCAGGTCAACTTGCCAAGGGACATGTAAGCAAATATTAACATTGCTGTATGTATACTTTTCACCCTCACATTTTCAGTAGAGCCATAATAAATTCATAAAAGAAGCAAACTTTATGAATGTTTTTGCGAGCAACAAGTATGTGCTCCAATCACTACATCACAACAACAACAAGTATGTGCTCCAATCACTACATCACAACAACAACAAGTATGTGCTCCAATCACTACATCACAACAACAACAAGTATGTGCTCCAATCACTACATCACAACAACAACAAGTATGTGCTCCAATCACTACATCACAACAACAACAAGTATGTGCTCCAATCACTACATCACAACAACAACAAGTATGTGCTCCAATCACTACATCACAACAACAACAAGTATGTGCTCCAATCACTACATCACAACAACAACAAGTATGTGCTCCAATCACTACATCACAACAACAACAAGTATGTGCTCCAATCACTACATCACAACAACAACAAGTATGTGCTCCAATCACTACATCACAACAACAACAAGTATGTGCTCCAATCACTACATCACAACAACAACAAGTATGTGCTCCAATCACTACATCACAACAACAACAAGTATGTGCTCCAATCACTACATCACAACAACAACAAGTATGTGCTCCAATCACTACATCACAACAAATAAGTGTTGTAGAAATGATCAGCCATGACATGATGTTCTCTACAAGTGGATGTACACTTTTGACCACCACAGTATATATATATATATATATATATATATATATATATATATATATATATATATATATATATATATATATATATATATATATATATATATATATATATATATATATATATATATATATATATATATATATATATATATATATAAATATAAGAGTCCTGGTTAATATTTTCACATTTGAAGTTGAAATGCTGGCATCAACGAACTTCTGCATGATATGAATAGTTTTAGCTTCACGTCTATTACAATATTTACAGTAATTCATGCATGTTGAACACTGTAATGCTGTCCCAGAATGCATTGCAACAGATGTCGTCACAGGACAATCAGACATCTTACTGACGAGACAAGCAGGAAAAGTCACACAGTATTAAAAAGTAAAGCAGTTCAACAAAACATGTTGTTATATTTGAAGTGAGCGTCCCTTTCTATAAATCTTTGTCCAACAAAATAATTGTGTGGAGAAAAGTCTGCACAGATGCATGAAGATTTATAAATAATACATACAGTAATATGGCACATGTCTTCTACCTCCTCCTTTAACACACAAGTACATTCAATTAACATTAAGTACATTCAATTAACATTAAGTACATTCAATTAACATTAAGTACACTCAATTAACATTAAGTACACTCAATTAACATTAAGTACATTCAATTAACATTAAGTACACTCAATTAACATTAAGTACACTCAATTAACATTAAGTACATTCAATTAACATTAAGTACATTCAACTACAATGAAGTACAAACCCCGTTTCCATATGAGTTGGGAAATGGTGTTAGATGTAAATATAAACAGAATACAATGATTTGCAAATCCTTTTCAAGCCATATTCAGTTGAATATGCTACAAAGACAACATATTTCATGTTCAAACTCATAAACTTTATTTTTTTTTTGCAAATAATCATTCACTTAGAATTTCATGGCAGCAACACATGCCAAAGTAGTTGGGAAAGGGCATGTTCACCACTGTGTTACATGGCCTTTCCTTTTAACAACACTCAGTAAAGGTTTGGGAAGTGAGGAGACACATTTTTGAAGTGGAATTCTTTCCCATTCTTGCTTGATGTACAGCTTAAGTTGTTCAACAGTCCGGGGGTCTCCCTTCTGCTATTTTAGCTGCCACACATTTTCAATGTCTGGACTACAGGCAGGCCAGTCTAGTACCCGCACTCTTTTACAATGAAGCCACGTTGTTGTAACACCTGGCTTGGCATTGTCTTGCTGAAATAAGCAGGGGCGTCCATGAAAAAGAAGTTGCTTGGATGGCAACATATGTTGCTCCAAAAGCTGTATGTACCTTTCAGCATTAATGGTGCCTTCACAGATGTGTAAGTTACCCATGTCTTGGCCACTAATACACCCCCATACCATCACACATGCTGCCTTCTACACTTTCACCCTAGAACATGTCTTGACCACTAATACACCCCCATACCATCACACATGCTGCCTTCTACACTTTCACCCTAGAACATGTCTTGACCACTAATACACCCCCATACCATCACACATGCTGCCTTTTACACTTTCACCCTAGAACAATCTGGATGGTTCTTTTCCTCTTTGGTCCGGAGGACACGACGTCCACAGTTTCCCAAAACAATTTGAAATGTGGACTCGTCAGACCACAGAAGACTTTTCCACTTTGTATCAGTCCATCTTAGATGAGCTCGGGCCCAGTCAAGCGTTTCTGGGTGTTGTTGATAAATGACTTTCGCCTTGCATAGTAGAGTTTTAACTTGCACTTACAGATGTAGCGACCAACTGTAGTTACTGACAGTGGTTTTCTGAAGTGTTCCTGAGCCCATGCGGTGATATCCTTTACACACTGATGTGGCTTGTTGATGCAGTACCGCCTGAGGGATGGAAGGTCACGGGCTTAGCTGCTTACCTGCAGTGATATCTCCACATTCTCTTTGATGATATTACGGAGCGTAGATGGTGAAATCCCTAAATTCCTTGCAATAGCTGCTTGAGAAATGTTGTTCTTAAACTGTTCAACAATTTGCTCAGGCATTTGTTGACAAAGTGGTGACCCTCGCCCCATCCTTGTTTGTGAATGACTGAGCATTTCATGGAATCTACTTTTATACCCAATCATGGCACCCACCTGTTCCCAATTAGCCTGCACACCTGTGGGATGTTCCAAATAAGTCTTTGATGAGCATTCCTCAACTTTATCAGTATTTATTGCCACCTTTCCCAACTTCTTTGTCACGTGTTGCTGACATCAAATTATAAAGTTGATTATTATTTGCAAAATCAGTTTGAACATGAAATATGTTGTCTTTGTAGCACATTCAACTGAATATGGCTTGAAAAGGATTTGCAAATCATTGTATTCTGTTTATATTTACATCTAACACCATTTCCCAACTCATATGGAAACGGGGTTTGTACAATGAAGTATGACAAGTTTCCATGGCAACATACTTACTTCACAAAGTGGTGTCGACATTTTCTGGGCAGTCCTGCAAGGCAGAATGCAGACAAAGGTGAAAGGAACATTTGTGAGCATCACACTGTGAGGAGGAAGTACTCATGGCTTAAATAGTACACTGTGAAGTACTCATGGCTGAAATAGTACACTGTGAAGTACTCATGGCTGAAATAGTACACTGTGAAGTACTCATGGCTTAAATAGTACACTGTGAAGTACTCATGGCTTAAATAGTACACTGTGAAGTACTCATGGCTTAAATAGTACACTGTGAAGTACTCATGGCTTAAATAGTACACAGTGAAGTACTCATGGCTTAAATAGTACACTGTGAAGTACTCATGGCTTAAATAGTACACTGTGAAGTACTCATGGCTTAAATAGTACACTGTGAAGTACTCATGGCTTAAATAGTACACTGTGAAGTACTCATGGCTTAAATAGTACACTGTGAAGTACTCATGGCTTAAATAGTACACTGTGAAGTACTCATGGCTGAAATAGTACACTGTGAAGTACTCATGGCTGAAATAGTACACTTTGAAGTACTCATGGCTTAAATAGTACACTGTGAAGTACTCATGGCTTAAATAGTACACTGTGAAGTACTCATGGCTGAAATAGTACACTTTGAAGTACTCATGGCTTAAATAGTACACTGTGAAGTACTCATGGCTGAAATAGTACACTTTGAAGTACTCATGGCTTAAATAGTACACTGTGAAGTACTCATGGCTGAAATAGTACACTGTGAAGTACTCATGGCTTAAATAGTACACTGTGAAGTACTCATGGCTGAAATAGTACACTGTGAAGTACTCATGGCTTAAATAGTACACTGTGAAGTACTCATGGCTGAAATAGTACACTGTGAAGTACTCATGGCTGAAATAGTACACTGTGAAGTACTCATGGCTGAAATAGTACACTGTGAAGTACTCATGGCTGAAATAGTACACAGTGAAGTACTCATGGCTTAAATAGTACACTGTGAAGTACTCATGGCTGAAATAGTACACTGTGAAGTACTCATGGCTGAAATAGTACACTGTGAAGTACTCATGGCTGAAATAGTACACAGTGAAGTACTCATGGCTTAAATAGTACACTGTGAAGTACTCATGGCTTAAATAGTACACTGTGAAGTACTCATGGCTTAAATAGTACACTGTGAAGTACTCATGGCTTAAATAGTACACTGTGAAGTACTCATGGCTGAAATAGTACACTGTGAAGTACTCATGGCTGAAATAGTACACAGTGAAGTACTCATGGCTTAAATAGTACACTGTGAAGTACTCATGGCTTAAATAGTACACTGAAGTACTCACGGCTGAAATAAAACACAGTGAAGTACTCACGGCTGAAATAGTAGAGAGTGAAGACCAGCGTTAGCATCAACACGCTGGTGAGTCCAGCTAGCGACCACAGGATCAGCGAGTCACAAACATCTGGGGGAGGATTGCTGTCAATCATTGTTTCTCACACCACTACAAACTACACACACCACTACAATATACACACAGGAATACAATATACACACAGGAGTACAAACTACACACAGGACTACAATATACACACAGGAGTATAATGTACACACACAGGACTACAATATACACACAGGAGTACAATATACACACAGGACTACAATATACACACAGGAGTATAATGTACACACAGGACTACAATATACACACAGGAGTACAATATACACACAGGACTACAATATACACACAGGACTACAATATACACACAGGACTACAATATACACACAGGACTACAATATACACACAGGAGTACAATATACACACAGGACTACAATATACACACAGGACTACAATATACACACAGGAGTATAATGTACACACACAGGACTACAATATACACACAGGAGTATAATGTACACACACAGGACTACAATATACACACAGGAGTACAATATACACAGAGGACTACAATATACACACAGGACTACAATATACACACAGGACTACAATATACACACAGGACTACAATCTACAAGACCCAACACCAGTGAAGTTGTCAGGTTGTGTAAATGGTAAATAAAAAGAGAATACAACAAATCCTTTTCAACTTATATTCAATAGAATAGACTGCAAAGACAAGATATTTCATGTTCACACTGACAAACTTTGGTATTTTTAGCAAATATTAGCTCATTTGGAATTTAATGCCTGCAACATGTTTCAAAAAAGCTGGCACAAGTGGCAAAAAAGAGTGATAAAGTTGAGGAATGCTCATCAAAGACTTATTTGGAACATCCCACAGGTGAACAGGCTAATTGGGAACAGGTGGGTGCCATGATTGGGTATAAAAGCAGCTTCCATGAAATGCTCAGTCATTCACAAACAAGGACGGGGCGAGGGTCACAGGTCAAGGGTCACCACTTTGTCAACAAATGCCTGAGCAAATTGTTTAAGAACAACATTTCTCAACAAGGAATTTAGGGATTTCACCATCTACGCTCCGTAATATCATCAAAAGGTTCAGACAATCTGGAGAAATCACTGCACGTAAGCCATGATATTACACACCTTGGATCCCTCAGGCTGTACTGCATCAAAAAGTCACATCAGTGTGTAAAGGATATCACCTCAGGAAGACTTCAGAAAACCACTGTCAGTAACTACAGTTGGTCGCTACATCTGTAAGTGCAAGTTAAAACTCTACTATGCAAAGCCATTTATCAACAACACCCAGAAACGCTTGACTGGGCCCGAGCTCATCTAAGATGGACTGATACAAAGTGGAAAAGTCTTCTGTGGTCTGACGAGTCCACATTTCAAATTGTTTTTGGAAACTGTGGACGTCGTGTCCTCCGGACCAAAGAGGAAAAGAACCATCCGGATTGTTCTAGAGTGAAAGTGTAAAAGGCAGCATGTGTGATGGTATGGGGGTGTATTAGTGGTCAAGACATGTTCTAGGGTGAAAGTGTAAAAGGCAGCATGTGTGATGGTATGGGGGTGTATTAGTGGTCAAGACATGTTCTAGGGTGAAAGTGTAGAAGGCAGCATGTGTGATGGTATGGGGGTGTATTAGTGGTCAAGACATGTTCTAGGGTGAAAGGTAAAAGGCAGCATGTGTGATGGTATGGGGGTGTATTAGTGGCCAAGACATGTTCGAGGGTGAAAGTGTAAAAGGCAGCATGTGTGATGGTATGGGGGTGTATTAGTGGCCAAGACATGGGTAACTTACACATCTGTGAAGGCACCATTAATGCTGAAAGGTACATACAGCTTTTGGAGCAACATATGTTGCCATCCAAGCAACGTTACCATGGACGCCCCTGCTTATTTCAGCAAGACAATGCCAAGCCAGGTGTTACAACAGCGTAGTAAAAGAGTGTGGGTACTAGACTGGCCTGCCTGTAGCCCAGACATTGAAAATGTGTGGCAGCTAAAATATGAGAAGGGAGACTGTTGAACAACTTAAGCTGTACATCAAGCAAGAATGGGAAAGAATTCCACTTCAAAAATGTGTCTCCTCACTTCCCAAACCTTTACTGAGTGTTGTTAAAAGGAAAGGCCATGTAACACACTGGTAAAAATGCCTTTTTTGCAAAGTGTTGCTGCCATTCAATTCTAAGTTCATGATTATTTGCAAAATAAAATGTATTTTCTCAATTCAAACATGAAATATCTTGTCTTTGCAGTTTATTCAATTGAATATAAGTTGAAAAGGATTTGCAAATCATTTCATTCTCTTTTTATTTATGTGCCAACTTCACTGGTTTTGGGTTTTGTATAATTTGACAAGGTTGTAAACCATAATTAGTTTAGATATAATCATTAAATAATATTAAAATCAAGAGTAGGATGAATAATTCAGTGTTAATATTTGAGTGGGCCCCGGGCCCCTCTGTAGTGGCAAAGTTGGGCCATGAGGTCAAAAAGAGCCCGTCTGTTTACAACATTACAAAACAAATCAATTGATGACCTTCTTAATTTACTATAACGGGTTGTCAAATAAAGTCTGTTATAATATAAACTATAAAAAATGATTACATTTTAATCCGATTAACCACACTTCTGAAATGTGGATTAACCATGATTAATCACAGGCTATTATGCACTTGTATGATTTAAATTATACCACAATATTTGGACACAAATGCAACTTTATTGTCAGAAAGTCGTGCAGGAAAATTATTTCAATGTTTTACTTGAATACACTGAATGTATTTCTTCAAAACTTGCAAACAGTTTCATCTAAAATATTGAGAAATAGTAATAGTAAAGTGAATAAGTGAAATGTGCACACCTGATCTTTACATCTTTGCATTGACCTGATTGTTGACAGCCTGATGACTTACCTTGCAAGGTGCAGCTACAGTCAGGAGTCACAGGTGTACTGGCAGGTGGTACAGTTGGAGGGCTCACTGCCACAAAGACAACAATTGTAATAAAGTTCAGTTGTGGTTAGTCTAACAACATCTAATAATAATAATGATATTCATATATATCACCTACTGCTGTTGTCTGTAAGATTGAACTATGCTAGAGCGCCACAATATAACCTCTATTCTCTATTTAAAAAATATCTACAACATTTTTTTTTGTCCGTCATTTTTGCCTTAAATTTAATGCACCACTTTTTGTTATTTTTTTCTATGGCAAGGGGCAAGTTTCCTGTACCAAACCAAAGACTTGAAGGGCAAATACAAGAAGTTATCTTGTGCGAAATGACTTGATGCACTTCCCACAAGACTGCTAGCTATTTTGGATGTCCGCGTCAAATTTGAAATAAAAATCTCAAGCCAAACACTTTCCTATCATATCAATGTCTTGAAGAAAACCAACCCCGAAACAAAACAAAACCCTATTATTTTATTATAATTTGTCCGTATTGTTTCTTTGAGAGGGACTGTGTACATACATACATATACTGTACATATATATGTGTGTACCGTATATATATATACGCCTCACCTGCCTCCCCTGACTGCACGTCACTGATATATACCGTATATATATATATATATATATATATACATATTTATATGTGTGTGTATATATATATATATATATATATACCTCAACATTCGATTAAATTCTTCGGGGTAACGATTCGATTCAAAATCAATACTTCTATGATACATATATATATATATATATATATAATACATTTCTATATTACTTTAAAAGAAACTTGTTTTTTTGTGATAACATTCTACCCAAAAATGTCGTAAAGTGGCTGGACAGGACATATTTTGTAAAAAACATAAAATAAAACAAAATAAAAATAAATAAAATAAAAACTCGAAATTTGATTTTTTTTAATCGATTAAGAATCGTTACACAAAAAAATCTATTCTTTGACACCCCTAATAAACATATATATATACTGTTTATATATATATATATATATATATATATATATATATATATATATATATATATATATATATTATTTTTAGTGTATTGTATGATCACTGCCCTAAATCCGACATATTTTTTTTAATGCAACGTATACTGTACATATATATATATATGTGTAAATATATATGTATATATATATATATGTATATATATATATATATATATATATATATATATATATATATATGTATATATATATATATATATATGTGTGTGTATATA
Source organism: Entelurus aequoreus (assembly GCF_033978785.1). Lineage (NCBI taxonomy): Eukaryota > Metazoa > Chordata > Actinopteri > Syngnathiformes > Syngnathidae > Entelurus > Entelurus aequoreus. The sequence goes on from NC_084731.1 coordinate 100,305,303, forward strand.
TATATATATATATATATATATGTATATATATATATATATATGTGTGTAAATATATATGTATATATATATATATATATATGTGTGTAAATATATATATATATATATATATATATATATATATATATATATATATATATATATATATATATATATATATATATATATATATATATATATATATATATATATATATATATATATATGTACATATATAAATATATATATATATGTTAGGGCTGTGAATCTTTGGGCACCACACAATTCGATTAGAATCTTGGGGGCAACGTTTTGATTCAAAATCAATACTTTTTTAATAACATTGGGTGCCAGTTCTATGATGAACTACATCTCTCTATAAAATAGACACAATTCTATGTTACTTTAAAGAAACTTGTTTTTTTGTGATAAAATTCTAGTGGCTAGAAAGAACAGATTTTGTAAAAAATAATAATAAAATAAAATCGATAAATAAACTAAAATAAAATAAAAACTCCATCCATCCATCCATTTTTTACCGCTTGTCCCTTTTGGGGTTGCGGGGGGCGCCGGAGCCTATCTCAGCTTATTTTTTTAATCGATTAAGAATCGTTACACATAAAAATGGCAGTTAATTTGAAAATCTATTCTTTGACACCCCTAATTTACAAACACACACACACACACACCCATATACGTATTAAATTGCAGTAAATATGTGGGATTTAGCACTGTGGTAGATTTCATCCGTAGTCTGACCACTAAAAACATAAGATTGTTCAATACACCAAAAATAACGGGAAAATATACAACAGATACGATTTCAGTGATGCAAAAAAACCAAAATGATTAACAAACTGAAAAAGGAAAATATATTAATTTGTAAATGAAGTAGAGTTAGTGTATAACAACAATAACAAGCATATTGTGAATATGATCATGCAGATGTGCTTACAGTCTGAGCCATGAAGTGTCTGACTTTCTTTCTACTTGCAGAATAAAGCATCTGATGCCATGTAGTGATTGAAACAAGCAAACTAACCTCCTGGGAGAAGAAGAACACCAGCGTGCCACATTTCCTGGTTTCTCTTGTTAGTGGAAACACAGGAATAAGTTCCCGCGTCGTCTTGGGACACGTTGACCACGTGCAGCGTGAAGGCTTCGTCGCTCCTCTTTCTGCTGAGTTTGAACTTTCCCGGGTCCACGTTGTCCCCGTGAAAAAGACGCTCGGCGCTGTTGATCCTGCCCAGGTATTGGACTTGGTTAGAGCTGAAAACAGTGCGGAACCACTGGGCGGTGCTGCAGGACATGTTGGCGCAGTCACAGTCGATGGCCTGGGCACTGAGCAGCTGTGGGTACACCCTTTTGGAATTGCTGTCTTGCAGGACCTGTGTTGAACCTGTAAGACACACAGTGGTCACATGGTTTGTCTGCTACATCATATTATACGCTGTGCTAACCATCAACTTTCTTCAAGGCCCAACAATCCTCATTTGGACACGCGCCATCAAACTTTCTAACCTTTTACTCTACGGAAGCTACTTTGATGAGATTAAGCTAACATTGCTTGTATTTCATTAGCAGATTGCCACTCAAACACTAACTTTTTGTGGGGAATTGTCAGAAAAAATACACATTATTTGACCCTTTGCAACGCAAAACCAAGCCACTTGTTGCTGTTGACTTTTATAGATACACAATTCTCACACAGGGTTGAATTTCCTCGTTACAATTCATTAGGGCTGTCAATTAATTCATGTGATTAATCACAGAAATCTATTGGATTAATCATGTGCGAGCGCAGATTAATCACACTATTTATTTTGTGCGTACATTCTCCTTTAGATGGTTACCTGAAACATGCGGTCAGTGATGAGGTCATACGCCAGTGAAGAGAATTGTCACTTCTAAATGTACGCTGACTGCTCTTTAGATGAAACTGTAGTGCCTATGTGTCAAAGTGCAGGCCCGCCGGCCAGAAAGCTATGTCCCCTGGGACGATATTTCATTACTATTAGAAGCCTGCTGCACGCATCAGTGTTGGCGCTAGGAATTTTCAAAATGGGGTCCCAGGGACCCCATCAAGTCATAAAAATGGGGTCCCACAGTCCATTTTTGCGGTCCCACTTTTTTGTAAGCGTTTTGAAAACAAATGATAAATGTATGCATTATGCTGTTATATCTCACATTTTATATTGTGTTTTGGAAAAAGGTTGCCATAAACGCTACTTAATTAATTAAAAAAAAAAAAATACAAAAGAAAACAAATGTTTATGCATATGTAAACATATTCAGTTATAAACATTCATTCACTTTCTTCTTTCCTTCATGGATCTAAACTTTACTTTTTTCTATATTTTTATTGTAATATTTTCAGACTGTTATTGTTCTATTTTTGGCCAAAGTAAAACATAGAAAGCTCGTCTTTATTTTTTAGTTATAATGCCATGATTTTAATAGTCCGGCCCCGTGTACACAGAGATTTTCCTCCATGCGGCCCCTGAGCTAAAAGGACTTTGACACCCCTGCTGTAGTGCATTCAAGTAAAACATATGGGGCAAAAAATGGATGACATTCTGATGATAGCATCGCGTTTGTGCCCAAATATTAGGTTATTTCTTTAATTAATTTTAAACTATGCAAACGAGTAATAATCAGTGGTTGATCATGATTAATCCAAATTCAAAAGTGTGATTATTTGATTTGAAAAAAATAATTTTTTGACAGTGTTACAATTTATACACAAATGATAAATTAAGGAAATTCTGACTGAAAAATGATACCTTGGCCCATGAACCAGTCCTTCACCAATGCAAACAGTTCCAAAATGACCAGATTCTTAATGTATCGCGGTCTAAAATATATAAAACAAAGGTTGTGGCGTCCTTATGTTGATCAAACTGTACTTGACTGTGTTCAGGCCACCATATTGCAATATCCGAGCATCCGTGTAGCACGATAGCTCCCTCGCTAAGGTTCCTGGGTGCGTAGAAAATGTGCTGGTATTTATCGGAACAAAACAAGACGTGAGCCCACCTGATGTCCAGAGTGATGCCACCAGAAAGCTCCAAGCCAGCAGGGTGGCTTCAGGTGCGAGGGTTGGCATCTCGGTGGCTCTTGAGTGGAGTTTTGAGGAGCAGCGGCTGATCATTTGTTTTCCAGCTGCCTATCACTCTTGAGATGATGGGAGGGTCCAACGTGCCGGGGCCTTAAGTCGTCATGGTAACACTCTGCTGTGACACACACACACACCACCTATCAGAAAGGGCTGCGAAAGAAAGCAACATTTGCGCATTAAGTTCATTTGAAAACCGTTTTAGTTAACAGTGTTTATATGATTGCTTGCTTGCTTATTAGAAGAAAACAAGTGTCAGCAAAAAAACAAATGGAACTGATAAGACTTAGACAAACGTTATTAATCCACAAGGGAAATTGTTCAAACAGTTGGAATAATTTTCCTTGGAGATTAATAACGTTTGTCTAAGTCTAAGATAGAAATTAAAACAAGACAAAAAAAATGTCCACTGCAGAGGATCCTCTTAGGATATTTTTTTTTAAAAAGTTCATACCGTGCTAGTGTACCTAATGTGTCCTCAGACTGGCAAATTATTCACAGAAAATAGAAATAATTCAACAGAGAGAAAAAGGCTGAAGGAGTGAAACATCACAAAGCTAAAAAAGAAAGCCACAGTAATACACACACACACACACACACACACGCTCACACATTCTTGTATTTGTTACCTTCCTGAGACCTCCGAAAAATGCCTCCCTCTTTAGGACCAACCTTTCTAGATATATAAATATTGTTATCTATAACATTAATAATATATACATACTATGCAAATATAAAAAAGTTAAGCTTTTAGTAAAAAATGTTTTAATTTTTTTTGTTTGGAATGGTTTTTTAATCTTCATGATTTACTTCAAGTTATTATTGTATGTCTCTATAGATATATTTATTTATTTGTATTAATTTTGGCCAAAGGGGGCACATTTCAATTTCTTACACACACTTGTTATTACATATGTTGGCCAGAGGGGGAACACTTCAAATGTTTACACACACTTATTATTTCATATGTTGACCAGAAGGGGAGCACTTTTAAAACCGACCCATAGTCAATTAGAAAAATCCCTCCTGTTTGGGACCACTCTCATTTCACCAGCAGGGGTGCAAATGAGACATTCCCTATTAGATGCAATGGTTTTCCATATTGGGACCATGATTTCACTCCTAACTTGTTCACCGGTCCTCATCTGGAAGCTACTTTTCCTTGTTGATGTCTCAAGAAGGGTAGAAATACAAGAACACACACACACACACAGAAGTTGTGCTGTGACATAGCAGCAGCTTGCAGTGGTGTGGTCTCAGGTGTGTAACCTCCAGCTCAGTGGAGTCCTACTAACCCAGCTTCAGTGAAGACCTACAACACCAAAAAACACAGTAAGACTTAAGGATGAAAAATGTAGTTGAGACATCAACATGAAGAATTAATAAATTATACATTATCACACTAAAGGGAAAAAAATGCTTTTGAACTGGTTGCAATAACGTAAATAAATAAAAAAAAGATCTGAGCACAAGTGCGCCACACATTAAGTGTTTGGCTTGGACAGAATGGGTTGAAACGGGTGACAGCGCAGTAAGATTGTCTGAGGTGTTCGCACGGTGGTCTTCGAGTGAGAGGATGTGGGTCCCCAAAAGTACTGAGTGGGCCGACGACTCGAGTGAGGCATGGAATGAAACCACAGGATTCTGTGAAAACAGGAGATCTCAAAAGAGCTTTGGTTAGGCATCACTCGGCTATTAAAGCTTTGGTGATGTTTCGTCGACATCTGCCGAGATGTTGCTTCTATTTACTCACATAGGCGCTCATTTCTGACACACAGCGAGGTGGAAGACCGGGACAACCTCAAAAAGAACCAATGTCTTTACTATAGGGCAGTATGAATTAAAACATAGTATGAGAGTAGCAGTTTTATACACTTTTAACCATACATGGATTATAGTTTGCAACCTTTACACATACATACATGTATATATATATATGTATATATATATATATACACACATATTATATATATATATATATATATATATATATATATATATATATATATATATATATATATATATATATATATATATATATATATATATATACACATGTATGTATGTATATATAAATATATATACATACCGGTACATAAGACCCACTAACACTGAATTAGTAATCTAACTCTTGATTCTAATCATATTCAATAATTATATGTAATAGTACTGTGAATCTGCGAACAAATTTTTTTTTTTTTTGAAGCAAATGTGCTTGTCTGTTGTTGGTGTGAAAGCATGGAATTCTCTAGACAAAGACTTAAAAAGTTGCAAGAATATCTTTGAATTTAAAAAGAGTTACAAAAAGAGACAACTGGAATTATATCAAACTGATTTTTGATTTTGACTGGATGTGTCATTTTGAAAATGCTTAAACGAAAATTAAAAGTATTTTGGAGTTCGGGTGTTGGTGGAGGGAACAGTGATAAAGTCATCTAAAATAATTGGTGTTAAAAAGGGGGCAGATAAATATACGAATAGTATTCTTCCATCTGCTCCTTTCTGATCATGGAAATGTTTAAGAAACAAAAAAACAATTAAAGTGTCAACTGTATATAGCTTGTATATATGCATTTTCATGAAAGGAATAAAAAGAAATGATGAAATGAAAATGAATCTTTGGGCACCACACAATTCGATTCTTGGGGGTAAAAATTCCATTCAGAATCGATTCTTGATTTAAAATCTATACTTTTTTTTAATAACATTGGGTGCTAGTTCTATGATTACCTACACGCCACCATAAAATAAAGAAAAAAACACTGATACATTTCTATATTACTTAAAAGAAAACTGGCTTTGTTCAATAAAATTATATCAAAAAACATTTACTAAAGTGGCTGGACAGGACAGATTTTGGAAAAAAGAAAAATATATTTTTTAATCTATTAAGAATCGTTACAAATTAATTTGAAAATCTATTTTTTTTTACACCCCTAATATCCAATCTATTTACAGTTTACCAGGGTAAACCTTGTCAAATGATATGGAAGCATGATTTAATCACAAGATTATTGTCCAGGCTTAGGTCAGGCTGATTACAAAAATAAATACTGATCAAATTTACTAGAAAAAACTAAGTCATAAAAACTAATGAAAAATAAATGTACATATAATTACACAGTGCTAAAATACATCCTAACTAAATTGTTTCTTAAATAAACTGTCAATGAAATTTAAGTGCAAATGAAAATACAGCTTCACCACTTAAGTCATCATTTTTGCGCTTATGGAATACATTTTTGCTCCAGACTTTTTCCATTTGTTTGAGATAGTCATTACTGCCACAAGTGGTGGAAAAGTGTATTACAACTGAGTAGTGCTGCGGTCTATACGGACCACAGTTAAGAAACCGGCGGCCTTCTCGCTGGCGTTGGCGGCCCAACAATGGTTAAGAAACACTGTTGTAAGTCTATACCTCCCTCTTAAAGCTTTTAACACGTAATGACGTTAACTAATTTATGTAGCACGCATGCACGTGCATTAGCATTGTGTATTGTTAGTGATAATGATTGAACAAAAGTTTAGCTATTAACATTACCTATCATTAAAGTATCATCTATCGCAGGGGTCACCAACCTTTTTGAAACCAAGAGCTACTTCTTGGGTAGTGATTAATGCGAAGGGCTACCAGTTTGATACACACTTAAATAAATTGCCAGAAATAGCCAATTTGCTCAATTTATCTTTAACTCTATGTTATTATTAATAATTAATGATATTTACACTTAATTGAACGGTTTAAAAGAGGAGAAAACACGAAAAAAATGACAATTAAATTTTGAAACATAGTTTATCTTCAATTTCGACTCTTTAAAATTCAAAATTCAACCGAAAAAAAGAAGAGAAAAACTAGCTAATTCGAATCTTTTTGAAAAAATTAAAAAAAGAATTTATGGAACATCATCAGTAATTTTTCCTGATTAATATTAATTTTACAATTTTGATGACATGTTTTAAATAGGTTAAAATCCAATCTACACTTTGTTAGAATATATAACAAATTGGACCAAGCTATATTTTTAACAAAGACAAATCATTATTTCTTCTAGATTTTCCAGAACAATTTTTTTTAAAGAAATTCAAAAGACTTTGAAATAAGATTTAAATTTGATTCTACAGATTTTCTAGAATTGCCAGAGTTTTTTTTTTAAATTTTAATCATAATAAGTTTGAAGAAATATTTCACAAATATTCTTCGTCGAAAAAACAGAAGCTCAAATGAAGAATTAAATTAAAATTTATTTATTATTCTTTACAATAAAAACAATTAATTTACTTGAACATTGATTTAAATTGTCAGGAAAGAAGAGGAAGGAATTTAAAAGGTAAAAAGGTATATGCGTTTAAAAATCCTAAAATCATTTTTAAGGTTGTATTTTTTCTCTAAAATTGTCTTTCTGAAAGTTATAAGAAGCAAAGTAAAAAAATTAATGAATTTATTTAAACAAGTGAAGACCAAGTCTTTAAAATATTTTCTTGGATTTTCAAATTCTATTTGAGTTTTGTCTCTCTTAGAATTAAATATGTCGAGCAAAGCGAGACCAGCTTGCTAGTAAATAATTACAATTTAAAAAATAGAGGCAGCTCACTGGTAAGTGCTGCTCTTTGAGCTATTTTTAGAACAGGCCAGCGGGCTACTCATCTGGTCCTTACGGGCTACCTGGTGCCCGCGGGCACCGCGTTGGTGACCTCTGATCTATCGTAACAATAGCATTGACAATTGTTAGTTGCTCTTATAATTTTATTCCAAATCATTTAAAACTGTATAAAAAATCCACATGTACCGTTAAAGCTCTAATTGTAAAATAGGTACTTGGCCAATAAAGATGATTCTGATAAAATCAGGTATTTTTTGGCTTAAGATTTTTTTTTACTTTGAGCAAGTTGCAAACAACTCCTTAAAAAGATGCAGAAATGCATCCCGCAGAGACATAAGAGACAGAAAAAGTAAAATAAATTGAGTTTAATAACTTCTGATTTCAGATTTATGGCTTAAAGGTAAATCCCAACACACACACACACACACACACACACACACACACACACACACACACACACACACACACACACACACACACACACACACACACACACACACACACACACACACACACACACACACACACACACACACACACACACGTCCATGCATATATTTTATCTTAGTAAAGTGCAGTTGCGTTATCATTGACAATTATGCTGACTACTTCATAATATAGTTGATATTAGTTCCTAAAGAGCATGTTTGCCTTTGAAAGCCAGCATATTTTTGACAATCTATTGCACAGTCACTCAGAAGGATCAACAGCGCCCACCGCAGGCTGCTAAAGGTGTTACAAGCACACTTTTTTTTGGATACATTTCAATCGTCTCAATGAAACAGTGTGAGTGATAAGTGAAAGTGGGAGTAAATTGCTGAGTAAATGAAGCATAGAAAGAGCTCACGACTCGGCTAGCCAGCTAGCACAGTGAATGACTTCCTGCGTTTAACAGCCAAGAATGGAATCATCCCACAGCTTCTCCTCCTCTGTTCTGTTATCTTTCGTCTTTTTCTTCTCTTTTCTGGATTTGCCCTTGACATCCTCCTCCAGTCTGTCAGTCAACTGTTCCACATCGTCTTCAGTCTTGTTTCTACTTTCTACTGGATCTACTTGATCTTCCTCCAGCGGCCTCTTTCCCTGGCCTCGTTTTCTGCGCTTTCTTCTCCTCTCTTCGCCCGATTCTCCACAATCCTCTCTTCTCCTCTCCTCCGAGGCGTCGTCTCGCGCTCTCTTTCGTTGCTTCCGCCTCGACTTGTTGGCGTTTGCTTCTCTCGATCGCCTTCCTCTGTCCCTCTCGGACCTTCTGGCCCTCCTCCTCTCTCTCTGCCTGTGTTCGCTCTGCTCGTTGTCACTGGCTGCGCTGCTGGAGGAAGAGGAATATGAAGAGGAGCTCGTATATGACGAGCCTGAGCACTTTCTGTATCGCCTTAGAGGCGCAGCGGCGAATTCCAGTGAAGCCTTTGAGGGCGGGAAAGATGGAGGACTACTGCGGTCCCAAAGCCGGGATGGCCAAGGACGGCCTGGATAGCGAGGCTGGGCTGGATAAGGAGAGTAACAGCTGGATGTAGGCTGGTTTTGTGGTCTCATGTGCTCCGTATGTAAATCTTCCACGTTGTGATGTTGATCGCCTTCCATTTGTGGTTCCGCCCTGGGAAGGATTTGGCCAATCTTGGGTGCGAGTCCACGAGCTTTCTGGATCTCAATGTAATGTGAAAGTTCATCTGCAAACGTGCTGTAGGATTTCTGTTGGGATTTGTGAAGGTTAAAGACCTTCTTCATCCTGGTAAACAAACAAGGCGGGAAAATGATTCAGATCTTTTTTTAGTGTGTTTCAAATGAACACACAAAGGCTAATACAAATAATAACAGAAGAAATGAACAAATTAAGACTATCTTTGAATCTCAGTAAAACTAAAATAATGCTATTTAGGAACAGTAGAAGGAAAAGTCACACAAATACAAATAGACGGAGAAGACATTGAAAGGGTAAAAGAAAACACATTTTTGGCTGTAATAATAGATGATAAAATGAACTGGAAATCTCATGTAAAAAATATACAACATAAAGTAGCAAGAAACACGTCAATAATGAATAAAGCAAAACATGTTCTAGACCAAAAATCGCTTCATATTCTTTACTGCTCACTAGTGTTACATATCTGAATTATTGTGCAGAAATATGGGAAATAACTACAAAAGTACATTTCATTCACTAACTGTGTTACAAAACATATAAGTTATAATAATACATAATGGTGGATATAGAGAACATACAAACCTTTTATTTATTGAATCAAAAATATTGAAATTCAACGATTTGGTGCATTTACAAACAGCTAAAATGACGTACAAAGCAAATTATAACCTGCTAGCCAAGAATGTACAACTATTCTTCTCAACAAAAGAGGAGAAATATAACCTTAGAGGAAAATGTAATTTAAAACATGTGTATGCTCGTACAACACTTAAAACATTGAGCATATCCGTATGTGAATTAAATGATGGAATGGATTAACCAAAGAAATGAAATATAATTCAGTTTAAGAGACTGTTCAAAGTACAAGTGTTCACATACTACGTAGAACAATAATTATGATGAACATCTTCAACCCTTTATTTTTATTTTTTTGAGATGAAGATTATTTATGTATTTAATATATGTTTACTAACTATGGTATATTATTTATTTATTCACTGTTCTGTTACAGAGAACAAGGAAACGGGATAAAATTGCTATGGTATGAAAAAGGGTAGGATTAAATAAGCTTAACTTCTTCCTACTCCTTTTCGGACGTGCTGTAATGAAACAACTGGAAATATGTGATGCCTTACATTGTATCGTATGCATGTTCCACATAAACTGAACTGAACTGAAATGCTGATGCCATAGTATTTATCATTTAAATGTGATTTATTATGAAAGCTGCATTTAAAATACATCATTTGTTTGATTAAAGTGCACCTATGAATCATTTATAAATGTTACAATGTTGATTACTCGCTTTAATAATACCAAAGCATACAATCATAAAGTTCATGCATTTTGCCGTGAGCTTCCCGGCTGTTTTGGGTGCCTCTGTTCCTGGGCTTTTGCAGTCTGGCTACATTGTGATGTCACAGCGGGGTGGAGTTGCTTATTTAGTAGGCCTGTAACGTTTTTGTCCATCCATCCATCTTCAACCGCTTATCCGGAATCGGGTCGCGGGGACAGCAGCTCCAGCAAAGACCCCCAGACTTCCCTCTCCAGAGCAACATTTGCGACTTCCTCCTGGGGAATCCCGAAGCGTTCCCAGGCCAGAGAGGAGATGTAATCCCCCCATCTGGTCCTTGGTCTGCCGCGGGGCCTCCTCCCAGTGGGACGTGCAACGAGGACCTCCCTAGGGAGACGCTCGTGAGGCATCCGCACGAGATGCCCGAACCACCTAAGCTGGCTCCTTTCCAAGCGAAGGAGCAGCGGCTCTACTCCGAGTCTCTCTCGGGTGACTGTACTTCTCACCCTATCTCTAAGGGAGATGCCAGCCACCCTTCTGAGGAAACTCATTTCGGCCGCTTGTATCCGCGATCTTATTCTTTCGGTCATTACCCACACTTCATGACCATAGGTGAGAGTAGGAATGTAGATAGCTCGGTAGACCGAGAGCTTTGCCTTCTGGCTCAGCTCCCGTTTCGTCACAACAGTGCGGCAGAGAGACTGCAATACTGCCCCAGCTGCTCCGATTCTCCGGCTGATTTCCTTCTCCATCTTTCCCTCACTCGTGAACAAGACCCCGAGATACTTAAACTCCTCCACCTGGGACAGAGTCCTGTCCCCTACCCGGACTGTACAAACCATCGGTTTCCTGCTGAGAACCATGGCCTCAGATTTGGAGATGCTGATCCTCATTCCAGCCGCTGAACACTCGGCTGCGAACCGATCCAGTGAGAGCTGAAGGTCACGAACCGAAGGTGCCATCAGGACCACATCATCTGCAAACAGCAGTGACGCAACCTTTAGCCCCCCGAGACGTATACCCTCTCCGCCATGGCCACGACTCCGCCTAGAAATCCTGTCCATGAAAATCACAAACAGGATAGGTGACAGAGCGCAGCCCTGGCGGAGACCAACCCCCACTGGAAACGGATCCGACTTACATCCAAGCACCCGGACACAACTCTCGCTTTGGTTGTACAGAGATTGGATGGCCCTTAGCAGGGTTCCCCTCACTCCGTACTCCCTCAGCACCTCCCACAAGATCTCCCGAGGGACGCGGTCATACGCCTTCTCCAAATCCACAAAACACATGTAGACTGGATAGGCATACTCCCAGGCCCTCTCCAGGATTCCCGCAAGCGTAAAGAGTTGGTCAGTTGTTCCACGACCAGGACGGAATCCACATTGCTCCTCTTGAATCTGAGGTTCGACTATCGGCCGGACCCTCCTTTCCAGTACCTTGGCGTAAACTTTCCCAGGGAGGCTGAGTAGTGTGATACCCCTGTAATTAGCACACACCCTCTGGTCCCCCTTTTTGAAAAGGGGAACCACCACCCCAGTCTGCCACTCCCTCGGCACTGTCCCAGACTTCCACGCAATGTTGAAAAGGCGTATCAACCAAGACAGCCCATCAACACCCAGAGCCTTCAGCATTTCTGGACGGATCTCGTCAACCCCCGGAGCTTTGCCACTGTGGAGTTGTCTAACTACCTCAGTGACTTCACCCCGAGAGATCGACGTCGATCCCCCATCATCCTCAGGCCCTGCTCCTATCAGGGAGGGTGTGTCTGATGTATTTGGGTTCAGGAGTTCCTCAAAGTGCTCTTTCCAACGCCCTACGACTTCCTCACTTGAAGTCAGCAAAGTCCCATCCTTGCCGTACACAGCTTGGATGGTTCCCTGCTTCCCCCTCCTGAGGTGCCGTATGGTCTTCCAGAACAGCTTTGGTGCCGCCCGATAGTCCTTCTCCATGGATTCCCCGAACTGCTCCCACACCCTCTGCTTAGCCTCGTCCACAGCCACGGCCGCTGCCCTTCGGGCCCGTCGGTACCTTGCAACTGCCTCCGGAGTCCCCTGGGATAACATACCCCGGTAGGACTCCTTCTTCAGTCGGACGGCTTCCCTGACCACCACTGTCCACCAGGGTGTTCGAGGGTTACCGCCCCTTGAGGCACCTAAGACCTTCTGGCCACAGCTCGCAGCTGCAGCTTTAGCAATAGAGGCTTTGAACATTGCCCATTCCTGTTCAATGTCCCCAACCTCCACAGGGATGGCAGAGAAGTCCCGCCGGAGGTGGGAGTTGAAGTCCTTCCGGACAGAGGACTCCTCCAAACGTTCCCAGTTCACCCGCACTACACGCTTGGGTTTGCCAGGTCTGTCCAGAGGTTTCCCCCGCCATCTAACCCAACTCACCACCAGATGGTGATCAGTTGACAGTTCAGCCCCTCTCTTCACCCGAGTGTCCAAAACATACGGCCTCAGATCAGCTGATACGATTACAAAATCGATCATTGATCTTTGGCCTAGGGTGCTCTGGTACCAGGTACACCTATGAGCATCCTTATGCTTGAACATGGTGTTTGTTATCGCAAGTCCGTGACTAGCACAGAAGTCCAATAACAATCCACCACTCAGGTTCAGATCAGGGAGACCGTTCCTCCTTGATTCGGAATTTGTGGTTGCCAATACGACTCAGAGACAATATTGTTTTTTTAGAACGATAACCATTCAGTGAGTTGAAATCGAATCAGTAACTTTTTAGCAAAAATATAAATCAAGTGTGACTGTGAAATAAATAGAGGATATTGGACACTGCAGGTGAAGTTTCCCATATTCCTGTTATTTCTTGTAAGGGAATTGGGTAAAGATAAATGATGCACACAAACGAGAACGCTAACAACAATTAATGGCATCTAACTTCATGTGTGAATAATGAAATTAGTCCAAATTCACAAGTTTTGTTGTAGATGATGCTACATATGTACAGAATAAACCATATGATCTCAGTAAACCAGTTGAGGAAATAAAAATACATTAGTGTAAATTACAGTAATAACATCCTGAAATCTGATTTTCATATTATTATTCATTTAATCTCCTGATATATTAAAAATGAACACCAATGGGAGCATTTTAGAACTATGTTAGACTCAATTCCACCTATTTGACTGATGAACATTATCACATCATTTATTCAGAAAGTATACATAACGACAAATGAAGATAGAATGATATTAACCGCCACTTGTAGGTAAAAAATATATATATATATTATGATTTGTACATTTTTCAGAATGTGCTTGGTCTATTTTAAAACAAAGAAAACAATATTGTCTTTATTTTGAAGTTATCATGCCATGATTTTACCAGTTTGGCCCACTTGGGAACACTAGTTTTCCTCCATGTGGCCCCTGAGCTAAAATGAGTTTGACTAATTGTTAGTCTTAAAAATGTACACGTTTAGTTGCATTCAGTGTTAAGTAATAAAACAGATCGCTCTCGCGGAACTATATTTCAAAATATGCGGGTTTCATGGCTCTTTCAGTCAAAAATGATTAAAATGCTCAAAGGTTGATGAGATATTACTTTAACTAAGGCCATGTCCACACGAACACAGAGTTTCAAAGACGCATATCCGGGGTTAAAACGATCTCCATCCACACAAGTGTAGTTTCAAAACTGTCTATGTCTACGCACAAACGCATACACCTGCTGGCATGCACATTTGGTCCAATGGAACAAGAATTATGATCAACATCTTGAACCCTTTTTTTTTTTTTTACTTTTTTTTATTGAGACAAAGATTATTTATGTGTTTAATATTTGTTTACATACTATGGTATATTATTTGTTTATTACTTATTTGTTCACTGTTCTGTTACAGAGAACAAGGAAATGGGGTGAAATTGCTATGGTATGAAAAGGGGTAGGATTAAATAAGCTCAGCTTCTTCCTACTCCTTTTCAGACGTGCTGTAATGAAACAACTGGAAATATGTGATGCATTACATTGTATCGTATGCATGTTCCACATAAACTGAACTGAACTGAACAATCAGAAGCCTAAAAAAGCAGCCAACAATGTTTAAGTGCCTAAAGCGCACGGACGTGTGTGTGCAGCTGCAAAACTCTCGCGGAATTATAACGCAATTAATCATCAATGTAGTGATATATTACATGTGCAATGAAGTGTACATTGTCTTTAACATCAGTGCACACTAACAAGGAGGACGCTACATCATTACATATATATTTTTATTGTCGCTCTGGCGCCTTTCACGCACTCACGCGCGGTCGGGCCCAGCTCTATCTACACTTCATGATCTGTTGCACATAAGGATTAAAAACATGAGATAATGTTGCACCTTTCTCATGACACAAGGCAAAAAGTCTTGCTTGTCAAAGTTGTTCCATCAGCCGGAGGTCCGACAGCAATCGTATCCAAAAGAGCTGACTGTCATTAGCGCTGGCGGGATGTCACAGAGCCCATTTTGAGCTTTCCTTGTTATTAATGTTGAATGAAAATAGTGAGATATTTACATTCAAAAGTACAGTAAGTCCTCTTAAAGTGTGTTTAAAGCCAGTAAGGCGTGTTGTTGAGCTTTGGAAATGGCAGCGCACAACCGTGACGTCATCAGAGGAGTACAAGTCTCCGTTTGTGACATGTACACGAGCGGAGAGTTTTGGAACTCTACACTTTGGCCAGCGTTTGCAAAAGTATGCTTTTTTAATTTATTTCATTTTTATATACATCCAGCATCAGACATTCCTATCCATTACATCATATTAGCATACATTATACATCTATTATCTGCCCTAAATGTCTAAATATATTTTTTGTTTATATCCCAATGATGCCACCCCCCCAAAAAAAGAGAAAAACGGCAACAACAAAAAAAAAAATCAAAGTAATAATAATATTAACAAATAAATGAATAAATAAATAAAATAATAATAATAAAAAACAAAAGAATATAAACAGATAGTAAATAAATAAACATAGACCTATAGGGAGTAATCTTTAATCACTAATTCGAGAAAATAAAATTAGACTTATGGGGCGTGACATAATTGACCCAGTTTTCCCAGTATGTAGTACATTTCTCCAATTTATAATAAATAAGAGCCGTTATCTTCTCCATTTTAGAAATGTCCATAGTATGCTTTTTTAAAGGATAAAAGTATGCGTGTGGACAAGAGGCCTAAGCCCAGAGATAAGTATGCCTTTATTAAGTATCCTTGTTGGTATGGACATGGCCTAAATGTCTGCAGTGGTATATACTGCACAATAAAATATTATTGTGCAATATATTTATCTGTACAATAATTTATTTATTTATATCTAGACTTAATTGCTCTTGTTGTTCTTATCTGTACTGTAAAGTTCAAATTTGAATGACAATAAAAAGGAAGTCTAAGTCTAAGATTATTATTGTGTTGAGCTATTTACCATTAATTGTGTAGCAAAGCTTACCTCATGTGGTGCTTGTCTCCATGCATGTGGGCTTGGTACATTTCCACGGAGTTAAACTGCACACTGCACGTGGTGCACGTCAGAGTGTTGGCTGTGGACAGAAGAATGGACCGTGTTGTCCGTAGGAATTATAAGAGAAGCAAAAAAGGAAACAAAAAAGTCGGATCTTGGCTAATTCCGATAGCACTTAAAAAAAGACACATTGATGTAGCTTTGTGCAACCTGTTTGTTTCTTGCTTTTGTTAACAGCGTTACCTTCTTCATCTCCAAGCTCTTCCAGCAGCTCATGTCTGGCCTTCTTCCTCTGGTGCTTGCGTCCATTGTAGTGTTGCAAGGCCATTTGGTGATTCTTGAAGGTGGCCGCACACAAGACACAGTACTTGTTTGGGTCTGGACTGGCAGTAGTCGGGTCTGTGCCGTCCCCCGATCCTGACATGTGGATATTGTTTGCAGAATCCATGTGAGGTCTAGGCAACGTGCTGACCTCGGCGTTCTTGTCTGCCGAGTTAAAAGAGAAATCACAAAGTCAAATGAGTTGGGTTTCTCCGGTATAACAAAAGTACAGCATTAGATAGTTCTGTCCTTGATTACATTTCACACTCTCAATGCTTTCCTCTGATGCACACTCACCTGACTTCTGAAGACAATGTTTGCGAACATTCTTGGTGTGGACCTTGCCTTGGTAATGTGACTTTGCCACCACAGGAGAAGAAAACACCATGTTACACAGCTCACAGAAACGCTCTTTGTCAGTTGGCATGTTCAGCTGCAAAAGTCAAGCACAAGAAAATGATTGCTTTCCGACACAAATTTAGAAAAGGAAAACATTGAGTTACACCTAAGGCAGGGGTGTCAAACTGGTTTTCACTGAGGGCCACGTTGCAGTTTTGGCTGCCCTCGGAGGGCCGGCAACTTGTAACATTTATAAAAGAAACATAAGGATTAGCCGCATGATATTCTCACATGCTTACCTATGCATTTGATTAGTAAATGTAAGGATTTTGCGTAAAATTTACAGTAAAATGGTCACACTATTTTACTGTAAAATTCTGGTCATTGAGCTGCCAGTTTTTTATTTGTTGTTTTGCATAAAAAAATACGGTTGCTCTTTTCACAGTGTATTACTGTAAATGTAAAAATGGTACCACCGTTTTTTTCTTACGGTAGGATTCTGAAGACCGAGCTGTTTTTAAAAAATATATATTGTCATGTTTACAGTGTACAATTTGATGGACAACTTGCTTTGAAATCATAAGGCTAAGTAGATTTTTACAAATGTTTTTACCCCCAAAATGTTTCGAATGTATGATAATATAATATCTGTTGCATTATTAGATAGATCAAGTTCAAAAAGGTATATAATTGCATGCAGTACATGTGTTTTTTTTTCAGTCAAAATAAAAAAAGAAAGAAAGATAAACTACTTTATTGATGCATATTATTTCCAGGCTTTCACGGACCATTCAAAATGATGTGGCGGCCCAGATCTGGCCCCCGGGCCTTGAGTTTGACACCTGCCCTAAGGGGTTTGCTAGCAGTTTGTTCAGGGACGTGATTTGGGGGAGGGTTGGTGTCCTACTCTTTACTCTTACCATCCAAAAATCATGTTACATTGTATTGAATGGAGACCAGTCAAGCCCTCACACCGAGGGGAAAATGGCCACTTAAAGGGGTCCTATTATGCAAACCCAACCTTCTGTTGGGTTTTTAAGATCTACAAGATTTACAAGTACCAAAAATTCAAATCAAACCGTGGACGAATAGCGGAGATATTTATAAAACAATCTTGCCTTCCTTAATACTTCCTCTAAACGAGCCGCTTAGAGGAAGTTTGCCATGTCCTGTGACGTATTTCACACTGGTGATGTCAGCGGATTATCCATTTATGGCACAGGTGTCAAACTCAAGGCCTGGGGGCCACATCTGGCCCGCTATATCATTTTGTTGTGGCCGGTCACATCCTTTAATTGCTGCCCACCGGATCATTTTATCGTGGCCCGTCCCATAATTTTAATGTGGCACACCATATTACTCTAACGTGACCCGCCACATCATTTTATGTGGTCAGCCACATCATTTTAAAGTGGACCTCCATCTCATTTTAACGTGGCCCGTCTCATAATTTCAATATAGCACACCACATTATTCTAACGTGGCCCGCCACATCATTTTATGTGGTCAGCCACATCATTTTAACGTGGGTCTTCATCTCATTTTAACATGGCCTGCCACATAATTTTAATGTGGCCCTCCATCTCATTTTAACGTGGCCCGTCCCATAATTTTATAATGGCACACCACATTATTCTAACGTGGCCCGCCACATCATTTCATTGTGGACCTCCATCTCATTTTAAAATGACCTGCCACATAATTTTAAGGTGGACCTCCATATCATTTTAACATGGCCCGCCTCATCATTTAAATGTGGCCCGTACCATTATTTTATTGTGACACACCACATAATTCTAAAGTGGCCCACAAGGTCATTAAATATGGCCCGCCACATCATTTTATGTGGTCCGCCACCTCATTTAAATGTGGACTTCCATCTGAATTTAATGTAGCCCACCACATTGTTTAAATGTGGCTGTCCCAATATTTTAAAATGGCACACCAAATAATTTTATGTGGGCCACCACATCATTTTATGTTGTCCGCCACACCATTTAAATGTGGACCTCCGTGTCATTCTAATGTGGTCAGGCAGTACATTTTAAAAGTGGGCCGCTAAATCATTTTATGTGGCCATCACATACATATCAGTGCGCAATATCTAGTGTTTATTACTCATTTTGTAAAGTTTCCTTTACAGTACACAAAGCACAGTATTGACAAATATGACCCAATCAAAGCAAACTTTCCCACTCATGGCGCAAACTGCAACCAAACACAGGAAGTCAACACACATGGTCACACATAACACAACCTGCTCACTGAACTTAGTTGATATTATAAAACATATCTAAGTAACCATTTAAAGCCACTACAATGTATGATGGGAAAAATACAAAACACTCTCCACACTTATCCATCTTTGGCGCATTTTAGCTGCTTGATATTTCTGATTGATTACAAAACTTTAGGGAGGTTGTCATGGAAGTAAACAAGGTAATAGTCAAACTTTCACATACTCTTTATATGTAATTATATTGATTATTAATTATATATTCATTACATAATATGTATACATGTATATGTATAGGCTATATGTGTGTGTGTATATATACATACACATATATATGTACATTTATGCAATATATATATATATACTAGGGGTGTAACGGTACACAAAAACTTCGGTCCGGTACGTACCTCGGTTTAGAGGTCACGGTTCGGTTCATTTTAGGTACAGTAAGAAAACAACAAAATATACATTTTCTGGTTATTTATTTACCAAATTTGTAAACAATGGCTTTATCCTTTTAACATTGGGAACACTATAATAATTCTGCCCACGTTAATCAACATTAAACTGCCTCAAGTTGTTGCTCAGATTAAATAAAATGACAAAACTTTTCTTCTACATATAAAAAGTGCAACATTAAACAGTTTCAAGTCAACTCATCATGCTTCATTTATTACATAATTTGGGAAGCCTGTAATTGATTTATTATGTAAATGTTATATTTTTATCAACATGTGATAGCAGGGACCCTGCCATTCAAAACTAGGCTGCTGCATTACTAATGATTACTGTAACTATAGCTGAAAAAATAGTACAATAGCAATAGGAGAGACTATTCATCCCTGAACACCATGGAGTTCAAGTGAAATAACAGATAGACCGTGCTGTCACACACACACACACACACACACACACACACACACACACACACACACACACACACACACACACACACACACACACACACACAAACACACACACACACACACAGCAAAATGAGGTAAAGTTACACTAAAAGCTAATTAGCCTTCACCTCAAGCCAGGACTGCGAGCGAGCTGAGCTGCCGCATATATTTCTAGAAGGTCAACGGGCTCATAGTGATGTTACTAGTAGTTGACTGGGAGGTGTTTATTATCATTTGGGGAGAGTCCGCTGCCTTATGCTCACCTGCTAAACATCTATCTGCTCGACGCTGGAGCACTGACTACATGGGCTCTGAATACGCACTGCTGATTGGCTGTTACCGCTTTGTATGTAACCAATCAGATGGTTGTGTGGGTGGGACAATGCTGGGTGCTGAGACAGAGGCAGAAGAAGCAAAGCAGCTTAAGACTTTAGCTTAGAAATTCGTTCGGTACACCCCCGTACCGAACCGAAACCCCCGTACCGAAACGGTTCAATACAAAACACGTACCGTTACACCCCTAATATATACACATATATACACACTTATTCAGTACAGCCCAAAAGTTTGGACACACCTTCTCATTCAATGCGTTTTCTTTATTTTCATGACTATTTACATTGTAGATTGTCACTGAAGGCATCAAAACTATGAATGAACACATGTTTTAAGTTATTTAACCTTTTTTTGTTAAGTACATAACTCCACATGTGTTCATTCTTAGTTTTGATGTGACAATCTAAAATGTAAATAGTCATGAAAATAAAGAAAACGCATTGAATGAGAAGGTGTCCGAACTGTTTGGACATGCACTGTGTGTATATATATATAGTCAAGGTTTCTTTGGCTTATCCGTTGTACAGTGCTCAATACCGGGATAGAGGGGAATATACGTTAGGTCAGGAAGAGGCTATAAAATCCCCTGACGAGCAGGGAAACCTGCGAAACTGATGATGATATAGCCTCTTGTGCTTTTTCCTGACCTAACGTGTTTATATAGATATATTACTTAACATGCAGTCGGAATTCGACACCCGAACACATTTTTTTAGCCCAAGTCAAAATGTTTGGAAATACTTACTATAAATGAACTGAAAAATTGAGAATTAATAGATATGATTGGTATCGGCCCATTTAACTCATGGATGATCGATCGGAATCAGGAGCACAAATCTCTGATCGGAACATCCCTAGTGTTTCGTTTGCGAGTACAAGGATGCACGCAAGTGCAACGGTAACCGTCTGAATTATCATGTATTTTTTTCGCAAATCAAAGTTCCTTATTGGGTGCAGTGGAGCATCAATAGTAACACTAACCTGTTGTCCAGTAGACTCTGTGTTTGCCATGCCGGCTTTCTTGGTCTGCAGGTATAGCTTTAACTTCTGGGCATGCTTCTTTCCCTGCGATCGAGAGGAAACAAGAGATGCACGGTGATGACGTCGCAAAGGCTACAAGACTGTCCGGTACAACTTTGCAAACCTTATAGTGGGAGAGTCGCTGAGGCTCAAAGAGCAGCACAGCTTCACACACATGGCAGTGTTGGTCAGTCAGGAGACCTTGCAGGAGTTCCTCATCACTTACACTCCCTGCATGGCAAGACATACTCTTTCAAGTAGGACACAGAGAAGACATTGCACTTAGTTCATAAACAGCCTATCTATTGAGTTAACATATAAACACTTGATTTCATTAAATGTTATTTGGATTATCTGCATCAACGCCAATGGCAAACTAAAATAACTGCAAATGTCCATCATCCCATACCTCTAACAACCGCCTATCAATCATTTGTATGCAATCATATATCATTTGGCAGAATGTCCAGAGTTAATTTGAGTATCTCATTATATATCACAGTACCTGAAATTAGGCATAAAGGAGGTACAATTCATATCTGAACATAAACAAGGCATTACTTTGTTGCTAAAGTAGGTCAACCTGCTTATTGACCCACCTTAAAACATACTTATTTGTCCATACTATTTCTGTCAGGTCTTCTTATTATCAAAGGCCTCCCAACTGTGCATGGGCATTGTTTAATAGTCACAGAATCTGTTAAGTACCACTGTGGTTCTTTTCAAGACCTCTGAATTACACTTAAAATCAATGAAATTTGATTTTGTTACAGAGAATGCACATTCGTTGGATTGTTTTTATGTTTTGATTAAACATTTCTGCCAAGGTTAATTAATCAATTAAACTTTATTAATAAAGCGCTTTTCATCCAAAAAAGACATGCATTACAAAGATCTTTACAGACTTAAAATCAACCATCAATCTCACACAGGCACAAATGAATGCATGACTGAGTACAGAGGAGCCAGGTGAAGAAACACTATCACAGGAGCCATCTGCACCAGGAGACCACGGCCACCAGGACGCTGACATAAAGCGCCCCTGCAGCCATGACCGATAATCCCTGATGCAGAAGGCTCCCTATGAGAAACGCCGGAAAGGGAAAATAACAAAACATGCACCAATAGTAAGAACCATGAGTAGGAATACAGGATAAAATGCAAGTAAAACATATTACAGTAGGTACCACTGTACAGAATCTTGTGTGTGAATGAAGCGTTAAGAAGTGGTACTATCCAGGAGTAGCTGGAGTATGTTCAAACAACCACCAAGTACCATCTTTGAGCAGATAATACTGTATCATCTCTTTCTCTTTTGGACTTGTCAGGTCGGTAGTGCATTCTTGACTTACTTTTAACGTGAAAGATGAGGCAAAATTACAGTGGTACCTACTGTATGAAGATAAAAAAAATATATAGTATATATATATATATAAAAAATAGAAATACATAAAATCTTGCATAACTAATGACATAAAAAATACAAATGACTTCAATAAAACTGATAATTAACCAAAAACAGTTAATATAGAAAACTATGAATAAGAAACATTTATGAAACTTATTTGGATCACCCGCATTCATCTACCATACCAACTTTATTTATAAAGCCATTTAAAAACAACCACAGTTGAAAAACAAAGGGCTGTACACCACAATGAAATATAGGCAAAGGACAGACTAAAATGTAACATTTAAAACAGAGGTAAAATACACACACACACACATATATATATATATATACACACACACACATACATACATATATCCATCCATTTTCTACCGCGTGTCCCTTTATACACATACACACACACACACACATACATACATATGTATATATACATACATATGTATATATATATATATATATACACACACACACATGCACATAGAAAAAGATAATACAAATTACTTTAAGATTATCTGTTGGATGAATTAACAACAATATAATATCAACAAGTGCAAACACAAACGTCTCAGAAGTTTTGAAAAATATAAAGATAGATTCTCTGTACTTAACTTCGGTATTGCAGTATTGATGAATACAAAGTGCCTACTGCCTGAAATTTACGGCTCTGCATTACTGTAATAATAATACACGTAGATGCTTGCTCAGAGAATACAGATAATGCACTCACCACATGCTTTGTTGAGTAGTTTTAAAGAAAAAAGGAATAGTAATTTTGTATTTTTTTACTTATAGTCTTTTTTTGTTTTTAAAGGCAGATGGGCTAGGTAATGATAAGGATATTAACTGCATTCATAAAATCTAAATAAAATAAACTAATATGCAAAATATTTGTAACGATTTCCCTCAATGTTTATTGGTTTAAATCAGGGATGTCAAACGTATGGATCCGGCCCGCAAACAGGTTTTATCCGGCTCGCGGGGATGAGTTTGCTAAGTATAAAAACGTACCTGAAATTTTTGAATGAAAGAAACAGCTGTCCTAAATGTGTCTGGATGTCACAATAGCAATTATTTGTATCTTTGTAGATGATGCATGATACATGTGTACACAATAAACCACATGATGTTAGTACATCAGTTGAAAAAAATGATGGAACTACATAAATAACATCCTGTAATTTGATTTTATCTTGATAGATTGTAAATTAACATCAATGAGTTGACTGACGAACATTATCACATAATTTAGTCAGAAAATATAAATAAGGACAGATAAAGATAGAAAACTAATAACCGCAACATCCATCCATCCATTTTCTACCGCTTGTCCCTTTCGGGGTCGCGGGGGGTGCTGGAGCCTATCTCAGCTGCATTCGGGCGGAAGGCGGTGTACACCCTGGACAAGTCACCACCTCATCACAGGGCCAACACAGATAGACATGTAAGTGTAAAAAAACATTGTGATTTGTACATTTTCAGAATGTGCTGGTTCTATTTTTAAACAAAGAAAACCATCTGAAGTTGTCTTTATTTTTAAGTTATCCTGCCGTGATTTTACCAGTCCGGCCCACTTGGGAGTAGATTTTTCTCCATGTGGCCCCCCATCTACAATGAGTTTGACACCCCTGCTTTAAATTATTTCCACAGCATGACATAGGCTTTCATTCCTGAAAGTTATTTGGTGATTTTTGGTAGCTTGTTGCTTTGCTAGCTGGCCTACATGAGGCCTTCAGCCTGCGTCCAAACATCACCACTTCAAGCTTGTTAGGTTGGAAAGCACAAACTCAAGTTAACTTCAACACTGCGAGCCATCGATAAAAACGCGAGTTTTTCATCTATTTACGTTCTTTTGTGAGCGGTCGTTACAATTAATTGTGTGTTTGAAGCCAAACAGTCACGTTAGCATGGGTGGCTAATGCGCAGTTAGCAAGTGAGCTAACGTCGCTCGACGAACGACGGAATTGTTCCGTCCTGGATTAAAAACTCACCTCCAAACGGGGCACTATCAGTTTTAATGTTTATTACTTTGTCAGGTTCTGTGGCAGAAGCCGCTAGAGTACGACTAACAACGTTACTTTGAGCGTCTGACTCCAAGTTGGGCGGAGTGCAGACGGTCAGCTCCTCCATTTTAGCCACCACTGTGCGCATGCGCGCTGAGCTGGTTGCGCAAAGCGCATGACGTGTGCAGTGCCAGTATTAGTAAATCATCATCATAATAAACACAAATGATCATTTAAAAAATATATTTATAAAAAGAAGAAATACAGTTAGTTGAAATCCCGATGAAAGATAATGTACTATATGGCCTTTACAAATTAGATACATTAGAAATGGACAAAGTTTATATTAATTGATTGATTGATTGAGACTTTTATTAGTAGGTTGCACAGTGAAGTACATATTCCGTACAATTGACCACTAAATGGTAACACCCCAATAAGTTTTTCAACTTGTTTAAGTCGGGGTCCACTTAAATTGATTCATGATACAGATATATACTATCATATATACTATCATCATAATACAGTCATCACACAAGATAATCACATTGAATTATTTACATTATTTACAATCCGGGGTGTGTGTGGGGGGGAGAGGGGGGGGGGGGGTTTGGTTGTTTTCATCAGTCATCAACAATTGAGAACAGAGAAATGGATATTGAAACAGTGTAGGTCTGACTTGGTAGGATATGTACAGCAAGTAGTAGAGAGAGACAGAGAGAGAGAGAGAGAGAGAGAGAGAGATCAGAAGGCATAAGAACAAGTATCTACATTTGACTGTTTACATTTGATTATTAACAATCCGGGGAGGTGGGATGTGGAAGGGAGGGTGTTAGTTTAGGGTTGAAGTTGCCTGGAGGTGTACTTTTATTGCGGTTTTGAAGAGTTGGGAAATTGTGTTAGATGTAAATATAAACGGAATACAATGATTTGCAAATCCTTTTCAAGCCATATTCAGTTGAATGCACTACAAAGACAACATATTTCATGTTCAAACTCATAAACTTTATTTTTTTTTTGCAAATGATAATGAACTTAGAATTTCATGGCTGCAACACGTGCCAAAGTAGTTGGGAAAGGGCATGTTCACCACTGTGTTACATGGCCTTTCCTTTTAACAACACTCAATAAACGATTGGGAAGTGAGGAAACTAATTGTTGAAGCTTTGAAAGTGGAATTCTTTCCCATTCTTGTTTTATGTAGAGCTTCAGTCGTTCAACAGTCTCCGTTGTGGTATTTTACGCTTCATAATGCGCCACACATTTTCCATGGGAGACAGGTCTGGACTGCAGGCGGGCCAGGAAAGTACTTGCACTCTTTTTTGACGAAGCCACGCTGTTGTAACACGTGCTGAATGTGGCTTGGCATTGTCTTGCTGAAATAAGCAGGGGCGTCCATGAAAAAGACGGCGCTTAGATGGCAGCATATGTTGTTCCAAAAGCTGTATGTACCTTTCAGCATTAATGGTGCCTTCACAGATGTGTAAGTTACCCATGTCTTGGCCACTAATACACCCCCATACCATCACACATGCTGGCTTTTACACTTTGCGTCGATAACAGTCTGGATGGTTGGCTTCCCCTTTGGTCCGGATGACACGATGTGGAATATTTCCAAAAACAATTTGAAATGTGGACTCGTCAGACCACAGAACACTTTTCCACTTTGCATGAGTCCATCTTAGATGATCTTGGGCCCAGAGAAGCCGGCGGCGTTTCTGGGTGTTGTTGATAAATGGCTTTCACTTTGCATTTTAGAGCTTTAACTTGCACTTACAGATGTAGCGAAGAACTGTATTTAGTGACAGTGGTTTTCTGAAGTGTTCCTGAGCCCATGTGGTGATATCCTTTAGAGATTGATGTCGCTAGTTGATACAGTGCCGTCTGAGGGATGGAAGGTCACGCTCATTCAATGTTGGTTTCCGGCCATGCTGCTTACGTGCAGTGATTTCTCCAGATTCTCTGAACCTTTTGATGATATTATGGAGCGTAGATGTTGAAATCCCTACATTTCTTGCAATTGCACTTTGAGAAAGGTTGTTCTTAAACTGTTTGACTATTTGCTCACGCAGTTGTGGACAAAGTGGTGTACCTCGCCCCATCCTTTCTGGTGAAAGACTGAGCATTTTTTGGGAAGCTGTTTTTATACCCAATCATGGCACCCACCTGTTCCCAATTAGCCTGCACACCTGTGGGATGTTCCAAATAAGTGTTTGATGAGCATTCCTCAACTTTATCAGTATTTATTGCCACCTTTCCCAACTTCTTTGTCACGTGTTGCTGCCATCAAATTATAAAGTTAATGATTATTTGCAAAAAAAAAAATGTTTATGAGTTTGAACATGAAATATGTTGTCTTTGCAGCATATTCAACTGAATATGGCTTGAAAAGGATTTGCAAATCATTGTATTCCGTTTATATTTACATCTAACACCATTTCCCAACTCATATGGAAACGGGGTTTGTATATGATTTGCTTATTAATCTTTCAAGTAGCAGCAACAAACTGAAGAGAAAAAAATCATATCAAAATAATTGTTTTATTTTGGGCCGTATTTCAAACACAACAACACACAATAACAACAACATGTCACAGCCCGCATGGAAGCATCAACAAAAAGTCATTTAAAGTAAAACAAAGAAAAAAAAGTAATACAAAGGAAATAGCCTGAAGAGGGGAGTTGTGTCCTTCAAAGAGGTTACTTTTTCTTCTGAAGTTCCCTGGATAAGATGTCCAACTGTAAGGAGAGACATTTGGCATGAGTCACTAAATCTTAGGCAGTAACTGATACCCGTACAGAAATGTATTTCGATACTTTTCTAAATAAAGGGGATCACAAAAAAATGGCCTTATTGTCTTTATTTGCACAACAAATGTTAGTGTACATGAAACATATGTTTATTATTGTCATTTAGTCCTTCAATAAAATAGTGACAACTTGTCTTTTAGTAGTAAGTAAACAAACAAAGACTCCTAATTAGTCTGCTGACGTATGCAGTAACATATTGTGTCATTTATACACCTATTATTTTGTACACATTATGAGGGACAAACTGTAAAAATGGATTATTAATCTACTTGTTCATTTACTGTTAATATCTGCTTATGTTCTCTTTGAACATGTTCTATCTACACTTCTGTTCAAATGTAATAATCACTTATTCTTCTCTTCTTTGATACTTGACATTAGTTTTGGATGATACCACACATTTAGGTATGGATGTGATACCAAGTAGTTACAGGATCATACATTGGTCATATTCAAAGTCCTCATGTGTCCAGGGACATATTTACTGACTTTATAAACATAATATACATTTAAAAAAAGGAAAAAAGATTTTGTGACGATAAAAAATATCGATGTAATCATAGTAGTATCGACCAGATACGGTCTTGTACTTGGTATCATTACAGTGGATGTCAGGTGTAGATCCACCCATGGCATTTGTTTACATTGTGACGGTGGTGAGCTATTGTATCCTCCTACGGTGTGTAGTGAAGCATGTTTAGCTATTCCTCGTCCTGCAGTGATAATGATACTTGTCAGAAACTTACTTTATTTGTCGCCATGGAGACCAGGATTAGTGATTTAGAAGTAGCTAAAACACTGCGGATGGACATTAGCCGCTAACTAGTTAGCCATGTGTTAAAGCAGCTCTTCCTGAGGGTGTTTCAGTGTTATAACTTCACCTTTATCTTGACTTTTTACACCAAAATGCGTCCATTCTCCCTTTTCTGTCTACACACTGTGTCTGCTTGTAAGTACTCTGTGTGTGTGCGCTGCCCAACAAGCTCCTCTGCTGGTAAAAGCAGCAATGTCACCACGTGACCACGTGCCGTCGTGCCCGGGAAGCGGTACGTTTCAAACAGAGTAAAGTACCATCTTTGATTGATTAGTACATGATACTATACTAGTAGCGGTATACCCTACAACGCTAATTGCCACTTACAAGAATGGCTTTTAGAAGCCCCCTCCTCTGGGGTCTGACGTAGCTGCAGTCCCCTGCCTCGCATAGTTTCATCTCCTCTGACATCTGGGAAAAAACAATGTATAGATATGAAACACAATAAACAGCTAATAAAATGTAGTCTGGTGCTGGTCCTGGTCCTGGTCCTGACCTCTGACATGCTGAAAGAGTCCAGGTCCCGCTTGCCTCCAGGGTACCAACCATGGGACCAGTGCTGGGCGTTGGAGAGCTGAGCTTCAACACTTAGAAGCAGCACCACAAGTAAAGCCACTCCAGATACGCTCATGATATTTCTTCTTTGCCTGGGACAAAACATGTGTACATCAGAAGCCTAATGATCATATATATATATATATATATATATATATATATATATATATATATATATATATATATATATATATATATATATATATATATATATATATATATATATATATATATATTGTTGCGTTGACCAGCATTCCTCCAATGGGGAATTCAAATTGCTAGTCTCTCCCAGATTCTTTTTATGGCAATAAGCTGATGTTTTTATATTCAATCAACAGGCAGTAGTTGGTATTTTGTGGTTTATTCTCCAAGCTTAGAGGACAAACGTGAGACCAATCTAGCACACCCCCGTTCCCTCGCCCGGTCTAGCTCGGTCTCCCCTCAAACCCCCGGAAGTCCCGTGATCTTCCCTCTGTCCCTCGCCCCCACTCCCTTTGTTTAGACTACTCCGAGTTATCTCTACTCTGACACATTCCAATCTAGAAGGCGACACCTTACTATGAGACTCAAAAGAAGGAAGAATACTAGCTATTCTTTATATGACTATAGGAGTTTAGAAAGAAGTAACACTTAAATATGGATATGATTCTGATCTGCTTCCAATATCTATATATATATATATATATATATATATATATATATATATATATATATATATATATATATATATATATATATATATATATATATATATATATATATATATATATATATATATATATATATATCTATCTGTGTGCAAACTAACATACAAGCACTCATTTATATCTCAATCCATTCAGCAATTCTGTTACAATAAAAGCAGGGATGGTCTGCAGGATCTACAAAAGCCAAAAGCAGTGAAGTTGTGTAGTTTGTAAATAAAAACAGAAAATAAGAACAATCCGGATGGTTCTTTTCCTCTTTGGTCCGGAGGACACCACGTCCACAGTTTCCAAAAACAATTTGAAATGTGGACTCGTCAGACCACAGAACACTTTTCCACTTTGCATCAGTCCATCTTAGATGAGCTCAGGCCCAGCGAAGCTTCTCTGGGTGTTGTTGATAAATGGCTTTGGCTTTGCATAGTAGAGTTTTAACTTGCACTTACAGATGTAGCGACCAACTGTAGTTACTGACAGTGGTTTTCTGAAGTGTTCCTGAGCCCATGTGGTGATATCCTTTACACACTGATGTGGCTTTTTCAAGTAGTACAGCCTGAGGGATCCAAGGTGTGTAATATCATGGCTTACGTGCAGTGATTTCTCCAGATTCTCTGAACCTTTTGATGATATTACGGAGTGTAGATGGTGAAATACCTAACTTCCTTGTTGAGAAATGTTGTTCTTCAACAATTTGCTCAGGCATTTGTTGACAAAGTGGTGACCCTTGACCTGTGACCCTCGCCCCGTCCTTGTTTGTGAACGACTGAGCATTTCATGGAAGCTGCTTTTATACCCAATCATGGCACCCACCTGTTCCCAATTAGCCTGCACACCTGTGGGATGTTCCAAATAAGTCTTTGATGAGCATTCCTCAACTTTATCACTCTTTTTTGCCACTTGTGCCAGCTTTTTTGAAACGTGTTGCAGCCATCTGTCATGTCTGTTGATCATGTTTTTGTTTTAGTCATGTTCGGTTTTGTTTTTGGACTCTTTGTGCACTCTTGTTTGTTTTGTCACCATAGCAACTAGGGATGTCCGATAATGGCTTTTTGCCGAAATCCGATATTCCGATATTGTCCAACTCTTTAATTACCGATACCGATATCAACCGATATATGCAGTCGTGGAATTAACACATTATTATGCCTAATTTGGACAACCAGGTATGGTGAAGATAAGGTACTTTTTAAAAAAATTAGTCAAATAAGATAAATAAATGAAAAACATTTTCTTGAATAAAAAAGAAAGTAAAACAATATAAAAACAGTTACATAGAAACTAGTAATGAATGAAAATGAGTAAAATGAAGTGTTAAAGGTTAGTACTATTAGTGGAGCAGCAGCACGCACAATCATGTGTGCTTACGGACTGTATCCCTTGCAGACTGTATTGATATATATCGATATATAATGTAGGAACCTACCAGAATATTAATAACAGAAAGAAACAACCCTTTTGTGTGAATGAGTGTAAATGGGGGAGGGAGGTTTTTTGGGTTGGTGCACTAATTGTAAGTGTATCTTGTGTTTTTTATGTGGATTTAATAAATTAAAAAATTAAATTTTTTTTAAAAAAAAACGATACCAATAATTTCCGATATTACATTTTAACGCATATATCGGCCGATAATATATTATCGGACATCTCTAATAGCAACGCATTAGTTTCCACCTGTCATGTCACGCACCTGTCTCACGCTTTGCACTCGCACACCTGTCACTAATCATGTCACTGCTATGTCAGTTTCTGCTGCTCGTCCTGGTGACGTGATCTATCCTATCATACCATGCTATTTGTGACACCTCTGTTTGTCTTCATGCTACCATGCTATTTGTGACACGTCTGTTTGTCTTCATGCTACCATGCTATTTGTGACACCCCTGTTTGTCTTCATGCTACCATGCTATTTGTGACACGTCTGTTTGTCTTCATGCTACCATGCTATTTGTGACACCTCTGTTTGTCTTCATGCTACCATGCTATTTGTGACACGTCTGTTTGTCTTCATGCTACCATGCTATTTGTGACACCCCTGTTTGTCTTCATGCTACCATGCTATTTGTGACACGTCTGTTTGTCTTCATGCTACCATGCTATTTGTGACACCTCTGTTTGTCTTCATGCTACCATGCTATTTGTGACATGTCTGTTTGTCTTCATGCTACCATGCTATTTGTGACATGTCTGTTTGTCTTCATGCTACCATGCTATTTGTGACACCTCTGTTTGTCTTCATGCTACCATGCTATTTGTGACACGTCTGTTTGTCTTCATGCTACCATGCTATTTGTGACACCTCTGTTTGTCTTCATGCTACCATGCTATTTGTGACATGTCTGTTTGTCTTCATGCTACCATGCTATTTGTGACACCCCTGTTTGTCTTCATGCTACCATGCTATTTGTGACATGTCTGTTTGTCTTCATGCTACCATGCTATTTGTGACATGTCTGTTTGTCTTCATGCTACCATGCTATTTGTGACACGTCTGTTTGTCTTCATGCTACCATGCTATTTGTGACACGTCTGTTTGTCTTCATGCTACCATGCTATTTGTGACACGTCTGTTTGTCTTCATGCTACCATGCTATTTGTGACACCCCTGTTTGTCTTCATGCTACCATGCTATTTGTGACACCCCTGTTTGTCTTCATGCTACCATGCTATTTGTGACACGTCTGTTTGTCTTCATGCTACCATGCTATTTGTGACACGTCTGTTTGTCTTCATGCTACCATGCTATTTGTGACACGTCTGTTTGTCTTCATGCTACCATGCTATTTGTGACATGTCTGTTTGTCTTCATGCTACCATGCTATTTGTGACACCCCTGTTTGTCTTCATGCTACCATGCTATTTGTGACACGTCTGTTTGTCTTCATGCTACCATGCTATTTGTGACACGTCTGTTTGTCTTCATGCTACCATGCTATTTGTGACACGTCTGTTTGTCTTCATGCTACCATGCTATTTGTGACACCTCTGTTTGTCTTCATGCTACCATGCTATTTGTGACACCTCTGTTTGTCTTCATGCTACCATGCTATTTGTGACACGTCTGTTTGTCTTCATGCTACCATGCTATTTGTGACACGTCTGTTTGTCTTCATGCTACCATGCTATTTGTGACACCTCTGTTTGTCTTCATGCTACCATGCTATTTGTGACACCTCTGTTTGTCTTCATGCTACCATGCTATTTGTGACACCTCTGTTTGTCTTCATGCTACCATGCTATTTGTGACACGTCTGTTTGTCTTCATGCTACCATGCTATTTGTGACACCCCTGTTTGTCTTCATGCTACCATGCTATTTGTGACACCTCTGTTTGTCTTCATGCTACCATGCTATTTGTGACACGTCTGTTTGTCTTCATGCTACCATGCTATTTGTGACACGTCTGTTTGTCTTCATGCTACCATGCTATTTGTGACACGTCTGTTTGTCTTCATGCTACCATGCTATTTGTGACACGTCTGTTTGTCTTCATGCTACCATGCTATTTGTGACACGTCTGTTTGTCTTCATGCTACCATGCTATTTGTGACACGTCTGTTTGTCTTCATGCTACCATGCTATTTGTGACACGTCTGTTTGTCTTCATGCTACCAGAGTTCCATGCCAAGTAAGTTTTTATTTATTGTTCATTGCCTTTCCTTTGCTTCCTTTTTTGTAGTCTGTTAGTTTTTCAAATAAAATATGTACTTACATTCACGCCTTGCCCGCGCCAACTTTCCTTTGCATTCCGGGAAAACAAACCCCACCCCAAGGACCAAGTATTGACAGCATCACATTCCAAACGAGCTAATATTTATAGTCCGAAAAATACGTAAATGTTGATATTGTATTTGAATAATTATAATCATCTTCAGTCCTCTGCTTTTATTCAGGTTATTTAGTCCTGGCTAAGAAATGAACTAAATATGATTCAGCTGCATCTTGTCAAACTTATTTGACGTTTATAGACTTGAAAAGTAGTTATTGAATCTCCAGCTCTAGATATGACATTCACCTCAAGCATAAGTGTAGAAATAAAAACCTTACCTTGGTCTCAACTCTGCTGACTTGACCTAATAAAGTCGTCTCCTTCTGGCTTCTGATGGTCCTGGTCTGTAGATTGCAGACTTGTATTGTCTCCAAGTGTGATATTTGTATTCTATTAGGGGGCCCCTCCCGTCCCCCAAGTCCCGCCCATGTGTGACCTTGGTCTCCTGGCAGAGATGAGCAGTCCGAGGTGAGGAGCTTCCAATTATGCTCTGCAAACATCCCAGAGGCCGAGCAGCCAATCAACACTCCAATTGTCAACCTTTCATATTTCCTCCCGACCACGGCTGCTTGGAGAGGAACAAACATGGAGGACCCTTGGCCGTCCCACATAGGCAATTTCCCTTCTCCATTATATTGTGCTTCCTGCACAACGTTGAGCAGGTCAGTCTGTGGACCATGTGACTTGACTTGACTTCTTCTAGGAGGATCCAACAAGACTTTGTCACGGTTGTGCCGCTAATTACAAAACAACATTTGATCTTCACTAGACGATGAAAATGCAGGAGCAAACTGGACAATAGAAAAAAAGGATGAAATGTTAGAAATTGTGCATTGAGATAAAGGAAATTAATAAGGAATGACAGGTGCATTTTATTTTTTAGATACCGTATTTTCTGGACCATAGGGCGGACCGGATTATAAGGCGCATTAAAGGAGTTTTGTAAAGGTAACAGACTTCCTTGTGGTCTACATAACATGAGATGCTGCTTCTTTGCTCAACAAGTTGTCATCCTCACAGTCTCTTCAGGATGCAGCGTTTTGTGGGCTGGTCTTATTTACGTGCCTCCACTTCGACCGCGCCTTCTCCCCGTCGACATTGTTGTTGTTTTTAGCGCTTCCATAGCGAGTCTACTGACAGACAGAAGTAAGAACTGTGCTGGATTACAAATGGCAACAGCGGAGGAATTTTGACCGTGATTGCAGTACCATTTCTGGCCAGATTCTAACATATGGCTCCTTTAAATAGTCTTGACTAGGGATGTCCGATAATGGCTTTTTGCCGATATTCCGATATTGTCCAACTCTTTAATTACCGATACCGATATCAACCGATATATGCAGTCGTGGAATTAACACATTATTATGCCTAATTTGGACAGCCAGGTATGGTGAAGATAAGGTACTTTAAAAAAAAAAACAATCAAATAAAAGAAGATAAATAAATTAAAAACATTTTCTTGAATAAAAAAGAAAGTAAAACAATATAAAAACAGTTACATAGAAACTAGTAATTAATGAAAATTTGTAAAATGAAGTGTTAAAGGTTAGTACTATTAGTGGAGCAGCAGCACGCACAATCATGTGTGCTTACGGACTGTATCCCTTGCAGACTGTATTGATATATATTGATATATAATGTAGGACCCTTGCAGACTGTATTGATATATATTGTTAATATTAATAACTGTATCCCTTGCAGACTGTATTGATATATATTGTTAATATTAATAACTGTATCCCTTGCAGACTGTATTGATATATAATGATATATAATGTAGGAACCTTGCAGACTGTATTGATATATATTGATATATAATGTAGGACCCTTGCAGACTGTATTGATATATATTGTTAATATTAATAACTGTATCCCTTGCAGACTGTATTGATATATAATGATATATAATGTAGGAACCTTGCAGACTGTATTGATATATATTGATATATAATGTAGGAACCTTGCAGACTGTATTGATATATATTGATATATAATGTAGGAACCTTGCAGACTGTATTGATATATAATGATATATAATGTAGGACCCTTGCAGACTGTATTGATATATATTGATATATAATGTAGGAACCTTGCAGACTGTATTGATATATAATGATATATAATGTAGGAACCTTGCAGACTGTATTGATATATATTGATATATAATGTAGGAAGCAGAATATTAATAACAGAAAGAAACAACCCTTTTGTGTGAATGAGTGTAAATGGGGGAGGGAGGTTGTTTGGCTTGGTGCACTAATTGTAAGTATCTTGTGTTTTTTATGTGGGTTTAATAAAAAAACAAAAAAAACGATACTGATAATAAAAAAAACGGTACCGATAATTTCCGATATTACATTTTAACGCATTTATCGGCCGATATTGGCAGGCCGATATTATCGGACATCTCTAGTCTTGACCTTGTGTTCTACTGTAGATAAAAGCTGCGAGCAGGAAGGGCCCCTCAGTGGCCCCTCAGTGGCCCCTCAGTGGCCCCCCACTTGCACCTTCACGCCAGTCACCCTATTTATGTTTTCACATTTTCTAGGGGGCGCAAGAGAGTCCATTTGAAAATTGTCATTAAAAAAAGTGTCTGAAGACTCGAGCAGTGCGTCATATTTTACTTTTAAAAAGTAGATCCGGTCATTTTTAAGACAATGCCACTAATTTACATTCTTATTTACATATTGTGTGTACGTTTAGCATTTTCAAGTCTTCCTATTTTGAAATAAATGAATGAATAGACGTACAAAATGACTGTAACTCACCATTTGGACAGACTATGAACAGTTTGGCTGGAAATATCTTAGTAACACTTATCAATAACCGATAATCAATAAGGTATTTTGTATGTTCAGAGGAGACATCTTTCATCTCTCTGGTATGAAAAGTCGTAGATTAAGAAAAGGCTTTACAATATCAAGATAGGAACAATTGATTAGTGTAAACGTTCATACTGTATTTAGGAAGATTGGCGGGCATGTTGTCCTTACTGTAAAAAAATGGATCGAATCAATCCAGCAATGTTATTTTCACCGTAAAATTCTAAGAAAAAGAGCTGCCAGTTTTTATTTGTTTATTTTTACAGTAAATGTTACGGTTGTTGCAATACTGGAAATATAAAAATGGAATCACTGCTATTGCTGCCACTTTGATTTTTTTTACTGTAAAATCAACGTTTTGAATTGATTAATGTGGACCCCGACTTAAACTAGTTGAAAAACTTATTGGGGTTTTACCATTTAGTGGTCAACTGTACGGAATATGTACTGTACTGTGCAATCTACTAATAAATATGTACTGTACTGTGCAATCTACTAATATGTACTGTACTGTGCAATCTACTAATATGTACTGTACTGTGCAATCTACTAATAAATATGTACTGTACTGTGCAATCTACTAATAAATATGTAGTGTACTGTGTAATCTACTAATAAATATGTAGTGTACTGTGTAATCTACTAATAAATATGTACTGTACTGTGCAATCGACTAATAAATATGTACTGTACTGTGCAATCGATTAATAAATATGTACTGTACTGTGCAATCTACTAATAAATATGTACTGTACTGTGCAATCTACTAATATGTACTGTACTGTGCAATCTACTAATAAATATGTACTGTACTGTGCAATCTACTAATATGTACTGTACTGTGCAATCGACTAATAAATATGTACTGTACTGTGCAATCTACTAATAAATATGTACTGTACTGTGCAATCGATTAATAAATATGTACTGTACTGTGCAATCGACTAATAAATATGTACTGTACTGTGCAATCGATTAATAAATATGTACTGTACTGTGCAATCTACTAATAAATATGTACTGTACTGTGCAATCGATTAATAAATATGTACTGTACTGTGCAATCGACTAATAAATATGTACTGTACTGTGTAATCTACTAATAAATATGTACTGTACTGTGTAATCGACTAATATGTACTGTACTGTGCAATCTACTAATAAATATGTACTGTACTGTGTAATCGACTAATAAATATGTACTGTACTGTGCAATCTACTAATAAATATGTACTGTACTGTGCAATCTACTATGTACTGTACTGTGTAATCTACTAATAAATATGTACTGTACTGTGCAATCTACTAATAAATATGTACTGTACTGTGTAATCGACTAATAAATATGTACTGTACTGTGCAATCTACTAATAAATATGTACTGTACTGTGTAATCGACTAATATGTACTGTACTGTGCAATCTACTAATAAATATGTACTGTACTGTGCAATCTACTATGTACTGTACTGTGTAATCTACTAATAAATATGTACTGTACTGTGCAATCTACTAATATGTACTGTACTGTGCAATCTACTATGTACTGTACTGTGTAATCTACTAATAAATATGTACTGTACTGTGCAATCTACTAATATGTACTGTACTGTGTAATCTACTAATAAATATGTACTGTACTGTGTAATCTACTAATAAATATGTACTGTACTGTGCAATCGACTAATAAATATGTACTGTACTGTGCAATCGACTAATAAATATGTACTGTACTGTGCAATCGATTAATAAATATGTACTGTACTGTGCAATCTACTAATAAATATGTACTGTACTGTGCAATTGATTAATAAATATGTACTGTACTGTGCAATCGACTAATAAATATGTACTGTACTGTGTAATCTACTAATAAATATGTACTGTACTGTGCAATCGACTAATAAATATGTACTGTACTGTGTAATCTACTAATAAATATGTACTGTACTGTGTAATCGACTAATAAATATGTACTGTACTGTGTAATCGACTAATAAATATGTACTGTACTGTGCAATCTACTAATAAATATGTACTGTACTGTGTAATCGACTAATAAATATGTACTGTACTGTGCAATCTACTAATAAATATGTACTGTACTGTGCAATCTACTATGTACTGTACTGTGTAATCTACTAATAAATATGTACTGTACTGTGCAATCTACTAATAAATATGTACTGTACTGTGTAATCGACTAATAAATATGTACTGTACTGTGCAATCTACTAATAAATATGTACTGTACTGTGTAATCGACTAATATGTACTGTACTGTGCAATCTACTAATAAATATGTACTGTACTGTGCAATCTACTATGTACTGTACTGTGTAATCTACTAATAAATATGTACTGTACTGTGCAATCTACTAATAAATATGTACTGTACTGTGCAATATACTAATAAATATATACTGTACTGTGTAATCGACTAATATGTACTGTACTGTGCAATCTACTAATAAATATGTACTGTACTGTGCAATCGATTAATAAATATGTACTGTACTGTGCAATCGACTAATAAATATGTACTGTACTGTGTAATCTACTAATAAATATGTACTGTACTGTGCAATCGACTAATAAATATGTACTGTACTGTGTAATCTACTAATAAATATGTACTGTACTGTGTAATCGACTAATATGTACTGTACTGTGCAATCTACTAATAAATATGTACTGTACTGTGTAATCGACTAATAAATATGTACTGTACTGTGTAATCTACTAATAAATATGTACTGTACTGTGCAATCTACTAATAAATATGTACTGTACTGTGCAATCTACTATGTACTGTACTGTGTAATCTACTAATAAATATGTACTGTACTGTGCAATCTACTAATAAATATGTACTGTACTGTGTAATCGACTAATAAATATGTACTGTACTGTGCAATCTACTAATAAATATGTACTGTACTGTGCAATCTACTAATAAATATGTACTGTACTGTGTAATCGACTAATAAATATGTACTGTACTGTGCAATCTACTAATAAATATGTACTGTACTGTGCAATCTACTATGTACTGTACTGTGTAATCTACTAATAAATATGTACTGTACTGTGCAATCTACTAATAAATATGTACTGTACTGTGTAATCGACTAATAAATATGTACTGTACTGTGCAATCTACTAATAAATATGTACTGTACTGTGTAATCGACTAATATGTACTGTACTGTGCAATCTACTAATAAATATGTACTGTACTGTGCAATCTACTATGTACTGTACTGTGTAATCTACTAATAAATATGTACTGTACTGTGCAATCTACTAATAAATATGTACTGTACT
The DNA here is from genome assembly GCF_033978785.1 of Entelurus aequoreus. Taxonomy (NCBI): domain Eukaryota; kingdom Metazoa; phylum Chordata; class Actinopteri; order Syngnathiformes; family Syngnathidae; genus Entelurus; species Entelurus aequoreus. Next base: position 100,344,759 of record NC_084731.1, read on the forward strand.
GTGCAATATACTAATAAATATATACTGTACTGTGTAATCGACTAATATGTACTGTACTGTGCAATCTACTAATAAATATGTACTGTACTGTGCAATCGATTAATAAATATGTACTGTACTGTGCAATCGACTAATAAATATGTACTGTACTGTGTAATCTACTAATAAATATGTACTGTACTGTGCAATCGACTAATAAATATGTACTGTACTGTGTAATCTACTAATAAATATGTACTGTACTGTGTAATCGACTAATATGTACTGTACTGTGCAATCTACTAATAAATATGTACTGTACTGTGTAATCGACTAATAAATATGTACTGTACTGTGTAATCTACTAATAAATATGTACTGTACTGTGCAATCTACTAATAAATATGTACTGTACTGTGCAATCTACTATGTACTGTACTGTGTAATCTACTAATAAATATGTACTGTACTGTGCAATCTACTAATAAATATGTACTGTACTGTGTAATCGACTAATAAATATGTACTGTACTGTGCAATCTACTAATAAATATGTACTGTACTGTGCAATCTACTAATAAATATGTACTGTACTGTGTAATCTACTAATAAATATGTACTGTACTGTGTAATCGACTAATAAATATGTACTGTACTGTGCAATCTACTAATAAATATGTACTGTACTGTGCAATCTACTATGTACTGTACTGTGTAATCTACTAATAAATATGTACTGTACTGTGCAATCTACTAATAAATATGTACTGTACTGTGCAATCTACTATGTACTGTACTGTGCAATCTACTAATAAATATGTACTGTACTGTGTAATCGACTAATAAATATGTACTGTACTGTGCAATCTACTAATAAATATGTACTGTACTGTGCAATCTACTATGTACTGTACTGTGCAATCTACTAATAAATATGTACTGTACTGTGCAATCTACTAATAAATATGTACTGTACTGTGCAATCTACTATGTACTGTACTGTGCAATCTACTAATAAATATGTACTGTACTGTGTAATCGACTAATAAATATGTACTGTACTGTGTAATCTACTAATAAATATGTACTGTACTGTGCAATCTACTAATAAAAGTCTCAATCAATCAATTTGTTTTTTTCTGTAAATGGAAAAAGGATACGACTTATTTTTACAGTAAAATTCTGGCGACTAAGCTGCTAGTTTTATTTGACCAAAGAATCTAAAGTCGCTTTTAAAGTGCATGATTGGAAATAAAAATAGAAAATGTCAGAAATATTTTTTGACAGTAAAAATCTGACTGAGCTGCCAAAGTTTTTCGTTCAGTTCTTACAGTGCATTACTGTAATTGGAAAAACGGTATCGCTGATCTTTTTAACAGTAAAATTCTGGCGACTAAGCTGACAGTTTTTTTGTTTACAGTAAATTTTACGGTCGTTTTTTTGACATTTCAATACTGGAAATAGAAGAATGGAATCACTGCTACTAGTTTTTTTTTACTGTAAAATCAACTTTTTTTTTCTTTCTCCAGGGCCTTACTGGAAATGGAAAAACGATACGACTTACATTTTTTACAGTAAAATTCTGGCGACTAAGCTGACAGTTTTATTTTGACGAAGAATCTAAAGTGCAAGATTGGAAATAGAAAATCCATTTTTTGACAGTAAAAATCTGACTGAGCTGACAATGTTTTTTTGTTCAATTCCAAAACTAGTTCTTACAGTGCATTACTGTAAACTGAAGTCTACCACTTAATTTTACAAAAAAATTCTGCTGACTGAGCTGCCATTTTTTTTACTGTAAAATAAAAAAGGTAGTATTTACAGTGCATTACTGTAATTCCGTCAATGCAAAATACCTACCACTTTTAACTTACAGTAAAATTCTGGCGACTGAACTGCCATTTTTATTTTGGGGTTTTACCGTAAATTCTAGGGCTGTTTTCACAGTGCGCTACTGTAAAAAAAAACAAAAAAAACTGTACCACTTTTGTTTTTGCCATATTTTTTTTTTACTGTAAATCTATAGCTGCTTTTCTTTTTTTTACAGGGCATTACTGTAAATTAAAAACTGTACCACTGTTATTTCTCAAGTGGAATTCTGCGGACAATTCTTTACGGTTAAAACGGACTTAGTTTTGTTAACAGTGTTGTATTGTTGTCATGGCTTGAAGTAAGTAAACAACAACAACAACAACATCGTGAAGTAAAGGAGGACAACATAAGAATCCCACGCAGACAGAAGAAACAAATGTCAAGCACTTTATTAGTTTTATACAGCTTACAAAGGCCATATAATTATATATAATTGTATTTTATATATAATTATATACACAAATATTCAAATGTTGAATAAGAAAAAGACTGGCAACCAAAAAAAAGGATTACTTGAAGATAATTTGAGCAAATGAAGAAGAGCTGAAAGAAAACATTTGAAAATGGTCCCGTTACATTTTTAATATACATTTCTTTCTCCTGGGAGACGAAAAAGGTCAATAAAATATGCGAGGCTGCAGACAGGAAGGAAATATAAATAAGTGTATGTACAAAAGGAGTACAGGACCAAGGACAAGTGTCTGAGGAAGCAGGAAGCAAGGAGTCTTCCTCACTCTCTCCTGACTAAGCACAGGAAGTAGTATTATATTATGGGATGTCAACGAGAGGCTCCATCTTAAGACTGAAGAAGCACCGAGCTCAGTTTCAAACCTTGAAGGAATCAGTGAGGCACTTTTCTTTTTTGCAGCTGACCAAATAAGTCAGCTTGGCAACTTGGCCAAATGTCACTCACACTTATTGAAAGTAGGACACATTTGGCAAACAGACACTAGGACAGGAGAGGAAACATTTGGCAAACAGACACTAGGACAGGAGAGGAAACATTTGGCAAACAGAAAGTAGGACAGGAGAGGAAACATTTGGCAAACAGAAAGTAGGACAGGAGAGGAAACATTTGGCAAAGAAAAACTAAGACAGGCAGAGGAAACATTCGGCAAACAGACACTAGGACAGGGAGAGGAAACATTTGGCAAACAGAAAGTAGGACAGGGAGAGGAAACATTTGGCAAACAGAAAGTAGGACAGGGAGAGGAAACATTTGGCAAACAGACACTAGGACAGGGAGAGGAAACATTTGGCAAACAGAAAGTAGGACAGGAGAGGAAACATTTGGCAAACAGAAAGTAGGACAGGAGAGGAAACATTTGGCAAACAGAAAGTAGGACAGGAGAGGAAACATTTGGCAAAGAAAAACTAAGACAGGCAGAGGAAACATTCGGCAAACAGACACTAGGACAGGAGAGGAAACATTTGGCAAACAGAAAGTAGGACAGGAGAGGAAACATTTGGCAAACAGAAAGTAGGACAGGAGAGGAAACATTTGGCAAAGAAAAACTAAGACAGGCAGAGGAAACATTCGGCAAACAGACACTAGGACAGGGAGAGGAAACATTTGGCAAACAGAAAGTAGGACAGGGAGAGGAAACATTTGGCAAACAGAAAGTAGGACAGGGAGAGGAAACATTTGGCAAACAGACACTAGGACAGGGAGAGGAAACATTTGGCAAACAGAAAGTAGGACAGGAGAGGAAACATTTGGCAAACAGAAAGTAGGACAGGAGAGGAAACATTTGGCAAACAGAAAGTAGGACAGGAGAGGAAACATTTGGCAAAGAAAAACTAAGACAGGCAGAGGAAACATTCGGCAAACAGACACTAGGACAGGGAGAGGAAACATTTGGCAAACAGAAAGTAGGACAGGGAGAGGAAACATTTGGCAAACAGAAAGTAGGACAGGGAGAGGAAACATTTGGCAAACAGACACTAGGACAGGGAGAGGAAACATTTGGCAAACAGAAAGTAGGACAGGAGAGGAAACATTTGGCAAACAGAGAGTAGGACAGGAGAGGAAACATTTGGCAAACAGAAAGTAGGACAGGAGAGGAAACATTTGGCAAAGAAAAACTAAGACAGGCAGAGGAAACATTCGGCAAACAGACACTAGGACAGGGAGAGGAAACATTTGGCAAACAGAAAGTAGGACAGGGAGAGGAAACATTTGGCAAACAGAAAGTAGGACAGGGAGAGGAAACATTTGGCAAACAGACACTAGGACAGGGAGAGGAAACATTTGGCAAACAGAAAGTAGGACAGGAGAGGAAACATTTGGCAAACAGAAAGTAGGACAGGAGAGGAAACATTTGGCAAACAGAAAGTAGGACAGGAGAGGAAACATTTGGCAAAGAAAAACTAAGACAGGCAGAGGAAACATTCGGCAAACAGACACTAGGACAGGAGAGGAAACATTTGGCAAACAGAAAGTAGGACAGGAGAGGAAACATTTGGCAAACAGAAAGTAGGACAGGAGAGGAAACATTTGGCAAAGAAAAACTAAGACAGGCAGAGGAAACATTCGGCAAACAGACACTAGGACAGGGAGAGGAAACATTTGGCAAACAGAAAGTAGGACAGGGAGAGGAAACATTTGGCAAACAGAAAGTAGGACAGGGAGAGGAAACATTTGGCAAACAGACACTAGGACAGGGAGAGGAAACATTTGGCAAACAGAAAGTAGGACAGGAGAGGAAACATTTGGCAAACAGAAAGTAGGACAGGAGAGGAAACATTTGGCAAACAGAAAGTAGGACAGGAGAGGAAACATTTGGCAAAGAAAAACTAAGACAGGCAGAGGAAACATTCGGCAAACAGACACTAGGACAGGGAGAGGAAACATTTGGCAAACAGAAAGTAGGACAGGGAGAGGAAACATTTGGCAAACAGAAAGTAGGACAGGGAGAGGAAACATTTGGCAAACAGACACTAGGACAGGGAGAGGAAACATTTGGCAAACAGAAAGTAGGACAGGAGAGGAAACATTTGGCAAACAGAGAGTAGGACAGGAGAGGAAACATTTGGCAAACAGAAAGTAGGACAGGAGAGGAAACATTTGGCAAAGAAAAACTAAGACAGGCAGAGGAAACATTCGGCAAACAGACACTAGGACAGGGAGAGGAAACATTTGGCAAACAGAAAGTAGGACAGGGAGAGGAAACATTTGGCAAACAGAAAGTAGGACAGGGAGAGGAAACATTTGGCAAACAGACACTAGGACAGGGAGAGGAAACATTTGGCAAACAGAAAGTAGGACAGGGAGAGGAAACATTTGGCAAACAGAAAGTAGGACAGGGAGAGGAAACATTTGGCAAACAGAAAGTAGGACAGGGAGAGGAAACATTTGGCAAACAGAAAGTAGGACAGGGAGAGGAAACATTTGGCAAACAGAAAGTAGGACAGGAGAGGAAACATTTGGCAAACAGAAAGTAGGACAGGGAGAGGAAACATTTGGCAAACCGAAAGTAGGACAGGGAGAGGAAACATTTGGCAAACAGAAAGTAGGACAGGGAGAGGAAACATTTGGCAAACAGAAAGTAGGACAGGGAGAGGAAACATTTGGCAAACAGAAAGTAGGACAGGGAGAGGAATCATTTGGCAAACAGAAAGTAGGACAGGGAGAGGAAACATTTGGCAAACAGAAAGTAGGACAGGGAGAGGAAACATTTGGCAAACAGAAAGTAGGACAGGAGAGGAAACATTTGGCAAACAGAAAGTAGGACAGGGAGAGGAAACATTTGGAAAACAGAAAGTAGGACAGGAGAGGAAACATTTGGCAAACAGAAAGTAGGACAGGAGAGGAAACATTTGGCAAACAGAAAGTAGGACAGGAGAGGAAACATTTGGCAAACAGAAAGTAGGACAGGAGAGGAAACATTTGGCAAACAGAAAGTAGGACAGGAGAGGAAACATTTGGCAAACAGAAAGTAGGACAGGAGAGGAAACATTTGGCAAACAGAAAGTAGGACAGGGAGAGGAAACATTTGGCAAACAGAAAGTAGGACAGGAGAGGAAACATTTGGCAAACAGAAAGTAGGACAGGGAGAGGAAACATTTGGCAAACAGAAAGTAGGACAGGAGAGGAAACATTTGGCAAACAGAAAGTAGGACAGGGAGAGGAAACATTTGGCAAACAGAAAGTAGGACAGGAGAGGAAACATTTGGCAAACAACTGGAGGAAAGAAAATGTCTCGGGCACTTGTGAGGCTTTAAGGGGGAAAAGAGCTAAAATGATGTGCTAAATGTGCTAAAAGTGTGCTAAAAGACGCTTGAGTAGAATCCCCCAAATCAATCATGTGTACGGCAGCCCAATTTGTCACGTTTCATGTGTCAGCTAAACTGTCCACTTAAGCCGCCAGATGGCAGTAGAGGGTTGAATAACCTCAAATGTGCCATTCCAACTGTGGCCATGGCGCCAGTTGCTATGTAGAGTGGCGCTTTCCATCATTTTCAGCATCTCTTCCCTTACTGTACTTATAAAGGACCTTTGACTTTGGCTGCAAAGACTGAGGACGTTTTGGTGACAAGTGTCACGTCATCACTTTTGTTGAAGGGTGGTTCTGCACCCACACCACGACTGGACCTCAGCAAACATGTGAGGGTGGAGTTGGGAATAAAGGTGGAGGAGGTGTGACCTCTACAATCCTACGTGGAGTGGCTTGTGACGTGTGCCAGAAAGGTGTGTGGCGGGTGGGAGAGGAATGTTCCTGCCAAGATCACAGATGACATCATTGATGGGTACAGGGGGGTGACATCATTGATGGGCACAAGGGGGCGGGGTCAGGGGTGGGGGGGGGGGGTGTGTCTGGTCACAAACACAGCAAAGGTAGTTCAAGTGAGTACCGTATTTTTCCGCACTATAAGCCGCTACTTATTTTTTCCCCAAGCTTTGAACCCTGCGGCTTATACAAAGGTGCGGCTAATGGAGGGATTGTTCTTTGCTAGCAGCTCAATTATGGGATGGATTCAAACAAAGCCCTAAATAGGAGAAATGCATTTTTGAATGAATCCTGATTCTTATTTGGAACAATTCTTATCATATATCAATTTTGAGATAGGCTCCAGCATCTCCCGCGACTCCTGTGCAGCCGCTCAGACGAAGCATACAGTTGATTGACATCTGCTGTACACATTTAAGTGTTGGATCCTCCTCCTTGTTGTCTTATTTCTATTTGACTTGATTACATGTCTGGCTGCTATTTCATCAAATAAAAGCAGTTCTTTTTTGGGTTTGTTGTTTTTCTTGCCTGTTGTTCACCATCACTAGGAGAGACAAGACATGTCTTTTTTTATTATTAAGAGTTTAAAGGTGATTTATATTTTATTTAAAGGTGATTTTTTTATTTTTTTTATTATGCAAGGCTTATCATATTAAATGTCTCTGCCAAAATGTAAAAAAAATAAAATAAAATAAAATAAAAAAAAAGTGCTGAAATAGGCTCCAGCGCCCCCGGAGGGAATAAGCGGTAGAAAATGGATGGATGGATGTTGTACTGTGCAGGTTTAAAATAAATACTTCAATTAAAAAAAGGTGATAAAAAAACACGTAGAAAATGTGGATAATAACTCTTGTAGTCTTCAAAACCCTCCATCAACCTTTTATATACACACTGCTAGTATACATATATATAAACACATATGCATATATATGTACATATGTCACACACCCCTCTAATAACTAATAATACTACACTTTGTCACACACCCCTCTAATAACTAATAATACTACACTTTGTCAACAAAGCTGTAATAACTAATAATACTACACATTGTCACACACCCCTCTAATAACTAATAATACTACACTTTGTCACACACCCCTCTAATAACTAATAATACTACACTTTGTCACACACCCCTCTAATAACTAATAATACTACACTTTGTCACACACCCCTCTAATAACTAATAATACTAAACTTTGTCAACAAAGCTGTAATAACTAATAATACTACACTTTGTCACAGACCCCTCTAATAACTAATAATACTACACTTTGTCAACAAAGCTGTAATAACTAATAATACTACACTTTGTCACACACCCCTCTAATAACTAATAATACTACACTTTGTCACACACCCCTCTAATAACTAATAATACTAAACTTTGTCAACAAAGCTGTAATAACTAATAATACTACACTTTGTCACACACCCCTCTAATAACTAATAATACTACACTTTGTCACACACCCCTCTAATAACTAATAATACTACACTTTGTCACACACCCCTCTAATAACTAATAATACTACACTTTGTCACACACCCCTCTAATAACTAATAATACTACACTTTGTCAACAAAGCTGTAATAACTAATAATACTACACTTTGTCACACACCCCTCTAATAACTAATAATACTACACTTTGTCAACAAAGCTGTAATAACTAATAATACTACACTTTGTCACACACCCCTCTAATAACTAATAATACTACACTTTGTCACACACCCCTCTAATAACTAATAATACTACACTTTGTCAACAAAGCTGTAATAACTAATAATACTACACTTTGTCACACACCCCTCTAATAACTAATAATAGTACACTTTGTCACACACCCCTCTAATAACTAATAATACTACACTTTGTCAACAAAGCTGTAATAACTAATAATACTACACTTTGTCACACACCCCTCTAATAACTAATAATACTACACTTTGTCACACACCCCTCTAATAACTAATAATACTACACTTTGTCACACACCCCTCTAATAACTAATAATAGTACACTTTGTCACACACCCCTCTAATAACTAATAATACTACACTTTGTCACACACCCCTCTAATAACTAATAATACTACACTTTGTCACACACCCCTCTAATAACTAATAATACTACACTTTGTCAACAAAGCTGTAATAACTAATAATACTACACTTTGTCACACACCCCTCTAATAACTAATAATACTACACTTTGTCACACACCCCTCTAATAACTAATAATACTACACTTTGTCAATAAAGCTGTAATAAATAATAATTAGGGATGATGTTCTCCCGGTTGTTCGATAAGAAAAGAACCGATTCCATGGACTCGAATCCCTTTTTGAGAACCGGTTCCCGTTATCGAGGCCACTACAGTAGAGAAAAAGAGTTGGTTCTTTATTCAAATCCCTGTGAACGAATCCCTTCCCACGTACAGGAAATGCCCTGTGGGACCTGCAATGTTATGCCCATTTGATTGTAGACTCTTACTGACACCTTGTGGCGATATGAAAATACTACGCGTCATTAGTTTGGGCACTTCCGGGTTGAGACAATTGAGAAGTAGACAAGTTGTGTTAGCTCTTACAAGCCTTGGAAAAGATAAGTGTGTAAGTAAACTGTTTAACTTGTTTATGTAACTCAATATTAAGGTGGAAAGTGGTTAAGTTTGATACTAAGATGTTTATTGAAAAACAATTGTTGTGCACTGTTTCAATGGATGTTTTGAGGACTTCAAATGGCCGCCAGTCGTGTATTTCCACCATCAAAATAGTTTCAACACTAAGAAGTATTTGTTTGATGATAGTACTGTATATTTGTGTGAAGCTAATATTTACATATCGTGTATTACATTTCAGTATGTTCATTGAATCACATAGCTTATACATTTGTCATTGTGTGTATTTCAGTTAAAAAAACAACAACAGTCCAGTGCAAGACAAAAGTAAAGATAGGAAAAGACAAAGCAAGATCAACAACAATAAAGAGCCTAAATAGATTAATCTGCTTTGGAACTTTATTAGACGTCTTGGATTGTTTGTTAGCTGTCTGCCTGTGTGTGTAGTTAGTATGTTCCAATAGCAGCAGAAGTGCACTTTTTGGAGAGCTGTATTATTTTCAGTTTTGTGCCCAAGGGACTGATTTTATTTAACACTATATTATTATTTATACACCTATAGTGATCACAGGGACAGCTTGTTTTTGTGTTACTGTATATATTTGTTTTTCTGAAAAATCCCACTTAATATACTTTGGGTAACAACAGTCAGTATTTTTTTTTTAGGGGGGTAACAGTCAATATTTATTTATTGTATTTTATTTTTTTCTTATTAAATAAAAGTGAGCTTTTGTTAAACCAAATATTGTGTTTTTTTCCATATACAACAACCTATCTGGAATCGATAAGGAATCGATTCGATAAGAGGATTCGATAATGGGCTCGAACTCGATAATTTCTTATCAAACATCATCCCTACTAATAATAGTACACTTTGTCACACAAAGCTGACACCACGTTTTGTCTTTAAATATAAATATAGTCTGTTTTTATGTGATACATATCTGTTTTAGGGATTATTTACAAAATATCAAAATGGCCGCTGTATACAGAAAAATGCCATAATTTGTTTTGAGTTGATATCGTTTGAAGACAAGGCAGCACAACTTTGAATACTTTGACATTTTTGACCAGACACACTGGGTATATTGAACCAAGTATCAGTATCGGATCGATACCAGCCTGAACTTTACACGATCGGATTGGAAATAAAATCAGTGGTATTGGACACGACTGACAGGCACCGTTTGGAAACAAAGTATGGAAATCCACATTTACTCACTAAGTACACGTATATACTTATAGTCCGCTGCAGGTAATCAATGAAAAATATATTTTTTTGCTTATAAAATTTGGTGGGTGCGGCTTATATACTGGTGCAGCTTATATACTTATAGTGGGGGAAATACGGTATTCCTCAAAGTAAACAGCAATTAAAAAAGAAAAAAAGAGTAAACACTGCATGGCACACAAAAGTAAAAGAAAAGGCCATTACCAATTTTTGTTAGAAACAGCATTTGAATAAAAATGGACAATGTTCCACACCAGTGTTCATGATGGGAACATCATTCTATCATAGAGTGACAATGTTCCACATCAGTGTTGATGGCGGGAACATGATGAGTGACAATGTTCCACAGCAGTGTTGATGGTGGGAACATGATGAGTGACAATGTTCCACATCAGTGTTGATGGTGGGAACATGATGAGTGACAATGTTCCACATCAGTGTTGATGGTGGGAACATGATGAGTGACAATGTTCCACATCAGTGTTGATGGTGGGAACATGATGAGTGACAATGTTCCACATCAGTGTTGATGGTGGGAACATGATGAGTGACAATGTTCTACATCAGTGTTGATGGTGGGAACATGATGAGTGACAATGTTCCACATCAGTGTTGATGGTGGGAACATGATGAGTGACAATGTTCCACATCAGTGTTGATGGTGGGAACATGATGAGTGACAATGTTCCACATCAGTGTTGATGGTGGGAACATGATGAGTGACAATGTTCTACATCAGTGTTGATGGTGGGAACATGATGAGTGACAATGTTCCACATCAGTGTTGATGGTGGGAACATGATGAGTGACAATGTTCCACATCAGTGTTGATGGTGGGAACATGATGAGTAACAATGTTCCACATCAGTGTTGATGGTGGGAACATGATGAGTAACAATGTTCCACATCAGTGTTGATGGTGGGAACATGATGAGTAACAATGTTCCACATCAGTGTTGATGGTGGGAACATGGGAGAGAATATTAGAGGAAATACTGACTTGTGCGTGTTTTTGGTTCTTTAATAGCCAACACAATACGGACAAAAGTATTGGGACATCCTAACAAACGTCTTTATTTCCTTTCTGTTTTTGTCCATTGATTCAAAATAACATTCGTGAGGTCAGAGGTCATTTGAAGTTCAACCCAATTGTTTGATTGGCTCTCAATTAGTAGTAGAAACACAAATACTTTTGTCCATATAGATCAGGGGTGCCCTAACTTTTTGACTTGGAGGCCACATGGAACTATACAAATTTGGCCGGGGGCTGAAAGCTGACTGCATGTAAGGTAACATTACACACACACACACACACACACACACACACACACACACACACACACACACACACACACACACACACACACACACACACACACACACACACACACACACACACACACACACACACACACACACACACACACACACACACGTGTGTATATATATATACACATATATACATATATATGCATACATACACATATACATACATATATATATATGTATATATATATATATATATATATATACATATACATAAATATATACATACATATATATATATATATATATGCATTTTTCCTATCATTTATTGTCGAGACATTAAATGAGTATTTTCAAACTATGTACAGTGTTTGTAAAGTTTTTCTATAATATCCACAAAGATTGTGTGAGCAGGTTGTTGTGTGTGTTGACTTCCTGTGTTTGGTTGCAGTTTGCGCATCGAGTGGCAAAGGTTTCTTGGATTGGGTCATATAGGTACATTCATGGTCATTGACTTGATGTACTCACACTGTCCACAAGGTGGCGGTAGAATAGCAGCAATTAAGACTGTCAGCTCTTTAAAATATGAAGTTGTGGGCTCCCCACAGGGCAGAATCCTTACTGAAGTCGGGACGTGTCGCGGGTCAAACTAAAGACGCCGGCGGGCAATAGTTTGGACACCCTGGTGTCTTGTGGGTAAAAAGTATTTCTATTCATTTCCATGTGAATGGAGCACACTTTCTTGCTCTCCAGTATGTGTAGGCGGTGTCTAAAGGCAGACCAATGCTGCCCCCTGCTGTTGGCCATGTGTACATTCGGTGGCTTGAAATATATCAATAAGTTGATGTGTGAGTGTGACCTTCACCACTGCTCACGTTGCTACACTGCGGCTCAGCCAAAAGATGTTCAACTCTGTCCTTAAAAAGTGAAAATAACAATATTTTACGTAAGCCTCCGAAGCATTTGTTTTATATTCATATAGATTTTATATATATATATATATATATATATATATAGAAATAAAATACTTTACAGGGGCCGCCCAGAAACGCAGCCAAACTGAAAACTGTGTGTGATACTAAAGTAATAAGATGCAAGACAGTAAGTATGTGTACTGTATACATGTCAGCATCAATGATACTAAAGTAATAAGATGCATGTGTACTGTATACATGTCAGCATCAATGATACTAAAGTAATAAGATGCATGTGTACTGTATACATGTCAGCATCAATGATACTAAAGTAATAAGATGCATGTGTACTGTATACATGTCAGCATCAACAAGACCTTTCTTACAAAATACTCAAGAAGATTTCTCCTTCTGGTCCGTCCTCCATGCCTGTTCCTGGCGTCACTTTTGTCCCGTCCAAAGACCAAGTTGCCATAAAAGTACTTTTAGAAAAAGAACAAAGGTCTGCAGCTGGTCCATGTGTGGTTGTGTGTGTGTGTGTGTGTGTGTGTGTGTGTGTGTGTGGTTGTGTGTGTGTGTGTGTGTGGTTGTGTGTGTGTGGTGTTAGTGTGACGCTGGGTCTCTACTTGAAATTGGCGTAGTCGGAAAAGGCATCGATGTACTCCTGAACCACTTTGTAGCAGAACTCGTACTGTTCCTGTGGGAGACACAGCAAGTCAATACCACATGCAACTGTCTTATTCATGGATCTTTTACCTCTACATTTCACTAATGTCTTATTCATGGATCTTTTACCTCTACATTTCACTAATGTTGTCTTATTCATGGATCTTTTACCTCTACATTTCACTAATGTTGTCTTATTCATGGATCTTTTACCTCTACATTTCACTAATGTTGTCTTATTCATGGATCTTTTACCTCTACATTTCACTAAGGATGATGCTTGAAACCGGTTTTCCCGGTTGGTCGATAAGAAAAGAACCGAGTCCTCAAACTCGAATCCGTTTTTGAGAACCGGTACCAGTTATCGAGACCACTATAGTAAAGAAAAAGAGTTGGTTCTTTATTCGAATCCCTGGGAACGAATCCCTTCCCACAGGAAATGCCCTGTGGGACGGCAATGTTATGCCCATTTGATTGTAGACTCTTACTGACACCTTGTGGCGATATGAAAATACCACGCGTCATTAGTTTGGGCACTTCCGGGTTGAGACAATTGAGAAGTAGACAAGTTGTGTTAGCTCTTACAAGCCTTGGAAAAGATAAGTCTGTAAGTAAACTGTTGAACTTGTTTATGTAACTCAATATTAAGGTGGAAAGTAGTTAAGTTTGATACTAAGATGTTTATTGAAAAACAATTTTTGTGCACTGTTTCAATGGATGTTTTGAGGACTTCAAATGGCTGCCAGTCGTGTATTTCCACCATCGAAATAGTTTCAACACTCAGAAGTATTTGTTTGATGATAGTACTGTATATTTGTGTGAAGCTAATATTTACATATTGTGTATTACATTTCAGTATGTTCATTGAATCACATAGCTTATACATTTGTCATTGTGTGTATTTCAGTTTAAAAAAAACAACAACAGTCCAGTGCAAGACAAAAGTAAAGATAGGAAAAGACAAAGCAAGATCAACAACAATAAAGAGCCTAAATGGATTAATCTGCTTTGGAACTTTATTAGACGTCTTGGATTGTTTGTTAGCTGTCTGTCTGTGTGTGTAGTTAGTATGTTCCAATAGCAGCAGAAGTGCACTTTTTGGAGAGCTGTATTAGGGACTGATTTTATTTAACACTATATTATTATTTATACACCTATAGTGACCACAGACACAGGTTGTTTTTGTGTGACTGTATATATTTGTTTTTCTGAAAAATCCCACTTAATATACTTTGGGTAACAACAGTCAATAATTTTTTTATTTTTTTTAGGGGGGCAACAGTCAATATTTATTTATGTATTTTATTTTATTTTTTTTCTTATAAAATAAAAGTGAGCTTTTGTTGAACCAAATATTGTGTTTTTTCCATATACAACAACCTATCTGGACTCGATAAGAGAATCGATAAGGAATCGGTTCGATAAGAGGATTCGATAATGGGCTCGAACTCGATAATTTCTTATCAAACATCATCCCTACATTTCACTAATGTTGTCTTATTCATGGATCTTTTACCTCTACATTACAAACTTTCACCTATCAATCTCTCTCTGACACACCAGATAAAAGCCTCAAGAGCAGAGCTGGGCAAATATTTTGACTCGGGGGCCACTTTAAGAGAAAAAAATGTCGGAAGCTCTTGACATTTCTAAAACAAAGTAGCGTACACTTCTAATTTACTGGATGTACAGTACAGGACTAAAGTTTGGACACACCTTCTCCTCATTCAACTTTATTTCCATGACTATTTACATTGTAGATTGTCACATCAAAACTATGAATGAACACATGTGGAGTTATGTACTTAACAAAAAAAGGTGAAAACACGTTTTATATTCTAGTTTCTTCAAAATAGCCACCCTTTGCTCTGATTACTGCTTTGCACACTCTTGGCATTCTCTCCATGAGCTTCAAGCACACCTGTGAAGTGAAAACCATTTCAGGTGAGTACCTCTTGAAGCTCATGGAGAGAATGCCAAGAGTGTGCAAAGCAGTAATCAGAGCAAAATGTGGCTATTTTGAAGAAACTAGAATATAAAACATGTTTTCCCCTTTTTTTGTTCATGTGTTCATTCATAGTTTTGCTGTGACAATCTACAATGTCAAATAAAGTTGAAAGAGGAGAAGGTGTGTCCAAAGGTTACTGTACAGAATATGAAACTCCAATTAGAGGCCAATGCAGCTGAAAAGATGGAGATGAAAGTGGTAAAAGGCAAGGAATGTGAATGCTGCTCACCAGTGTCTGCACCATGTGGGGTCTCTGCAACCTCAGACTCTTGACTGTCTGAAAAACATCCAGGATGCCTTCTGCCTTCACCCTCTCCAGGACTGTACTCAATGCACAGAATGTTCCGGTCCTGCCTGCCCCGGCACTGCACACATGGGGGACAATGCACACTTCTTTTCCAATACATGGCAGGAAATAGGTGTATAAATAGCACATACCAAGAAAGCAAAAGGAATGCAAAGTGCTTCCTGGTCAAAGAAGGCACCTCATGGTGTTGTTATGTTTCCCACAATAGGAAAAGTCTTTTTTTGACTGGCTTGTATACGCAGTATAAGAATCTGTGATGAAGCACAGCCTGATGGGAAGTCACCTGCAATCTCATGCTAGGACAGTACATGAAAGATGCTACATTGTAGCTCCATCTATTCAACTAAACAGCCACATCTTCCCTTTGTGTTGTACCAGGGGTGTCCAAACCTTTTGACTCGGGAGCCGCATTGGGCTAAATCATTTGACTCGGGAGCCGCATTGGGCTAAACCTTTTGACTCGGGAGCCTCATTGGGCTAAATCATTTGACTCGGGAGCCTCATTGGGCTAAATCATTTGACTCGGGAGCCGCATTGGGCTAAATCATTTGACTCGGGAGCCGCATTGGGCTAAATCATTTGACTCGGGAGCCGCATTGGGCTAAATCATTTGACTCGGGAGCCACATTGGGCTAAATCATTTGACTCGGGAGCCACATTGGGCTAAACCATTTGACTCGGGAGCCGCATTGGGCTAAATCATTTGACTCGGGAGCCACATTGGGCTAAATCATTTGACTCGGGAGCCGCATTGGGCTAAATCATTTGACTCGGGAGCCACATTGGGCTAAACCATTTGACTCGGGAGCCACATTGGGCTAAATCATTTGACTCGGGAGCCACATTGGGCTAAACCATTTGACTCGGGAGCCACATTGGGCTAAATCATTTGACTCGGGAGCCACATTGGGCTAAATCATTTGACTCGGGAGCCGCATTGGGCTAAATCATTTGACTCGGGAGCCACATTGGGCTAAACCATTTGACTCGGGAGCCACATTGGGCTAAATCATTTGACTCGGGAGCCACATTGGGCTAAACCATTTGACTCGGGAGCCACATTGGGCTAAATCATTTGACTCGGGAGCCGCATTGGGCTAAATCATTTGACTCGGGAGCCACATTGGGCTAAACCATTTGACTCGGGAGCCACATTGGGCTAAATCATTTGACTCGGGAGCCACATTGGGCTAAACCATTTGACTCGGGAGCCACATTGGGCTAAATCATTTGACTCGGGAGCCACATTGGGCTAAACCATTTGACTCGGGAGCCACATTGGGCTAAACCATTTGACTCGGGAGCCGCATTGGGCTAAATCATTTGACTCGGGAGCCACATTGGGCTAAACCATTTGACTCGGGAGCCACATTGGG
The DNA here is from genome assembly GCF_033978785.1 of Entelurus aequoreus. Lineage (NCBI taxonomy): Eukaryota > Metazoa > Chordata > Actinopteri > Syngnathiformes > Syngnathidae > Entelurus > Entelurus aequoreus. Next base: position 100,361,736 of record NC_084731.1, read on the forward strand.
CTAAACCATTTGACTCGGGAGCCACATTGGGCTAAATCATTTGACTCGGGAGCCACATTGGGCTAAACCATTTGACTCGGGAGCCACATTGGGCTAAATCATTTGACTCGGGAGCCGCATTGGGCTAAATCATTTGACTCGGGAGCCACATTGGGCTAAACCATTTGACTCGGGAGCCACATTGGGCTAAATCATTTGACTCGGGAGCCGCATTGGGCTAAATCATTTGACTCGGGAGCCACATTGGGCTAAACCATTTGACTCGGGAGCCACATTGGGCTAAATCATTTGACTCGGGAGCCACATTGGGCTAAATCATTTGACTCGGGAGCCACATTGGGCTAAACCATTTGACTCGGGAGCCACATTGGGCTAAATCATTTGACTCGGGAGCCGCATTGGGCTAAATCATTTGACTCGGGAGCCACATTGGGCTAAATCATTTGACTCGGGAGCCGCATTGGGCTAAATCATTTGACTCGGGAGCCACATTGGGCTAAACCATTTGACTCGGGAGCCACATTGGGCTAAATCATTTGACTCGGGAGCCACATTGGGCTAAACCATTTGACTCGGGAGCCACATTGGGCTAAATCATTTGACTCGGGAGCCGCATTGGGCTAAATCATTTGACTCGGGAGCCACATTGGGCTAAACCATTTGACTCGGGAGCCACATTGGGCTAAATCATTTGACTCGGGAGCCACATTGGGCTAAACCATTTGACTCGGGAGCCGCATTGGGCTAAATCATTTGACTCGGGAGCCACATTGGGCTAAACCATTTGACTCGGGAGCCACATTGGGCTAAATCATTTGACTCGGGAGCCGCATTGGGCTAAATCATTTGACTCGGGAGCCACATTGGGCTAAACCATTTGACTCGGGAGCCACATTGGGCTAAATCATTTGACTCGGGAGCCGCATTGGGCTAAATCATTTGACTCGGGAGCCACATTGGGCTAAACCATTTGACTCGGGAGCCACATTGGGCTAAATCATTTGACTCGGGAGCCACATTGGGCTAAATCATTTGACTCGGGAGCCACATTGGGCTAAACCATTTGACTCGGGAGCCACATTGGGCTAAATCATTTGACTCGGGAGCCGCATTGGGCTAAATCATTTGACTCAGGAGCCGCATTGGGCTAAACCATTTGACTCAGGAGCCGCATTGGGCTAAACCATTTGACTCGGGAGCCACATTGGGCTAAATCATTTGACTCGGGAGCCGCATTGGGCTAAATCATTTGACTCAGGAGCCGCATTGGGCTAAACCATTTGACTCGGGAGCCACATTGGGCTAAATCATTTGACTCGGGAGCCACATTGGGCTAAATCATTTGACTCGGGAGCCGCATTGGGCTAAACCATTTGACTCGGGAGCCGCATTGGGCTAAATCATTTGACTCGGGAGCTACATTGGGCTAAACCATTTGGCCGAAAGCCGACTGCTAGTAGAGTAGTAATATGTGTACATAGATATTATAATATGATGGATATATAATTAATATAATATGTATGTGAAAGTGCGACTCTTACCTTGTTTACTTCTATGACAACCTCCTTAAAGTTTTGTTACCAATCAGAAATATTAAGCTGCTAAAATGTGCCAAACATAAACAAGTGTGGTTTGCCATCATGCATTGTAATAGATTTAAATGGGTGTAATATCAAAACTAGCTTTAATTTGCCATTCATTTGTTCCCACATCGTTATTGTTTGACGTTTTTGAATAATGAAGTTGACAAGTTCACTATACAAAACGAAGAGGAGCGTCTGGAGTTTTGTTTGTTGTTGCCGCAGCAAGCGGAGCAGGAGAAAGTAGAGCTAAGGCTTCATTAGGAATCTACATTTTCCATCCTTACCCTTTCCATCCTTACCCTTTCCATCCTTATCCTTTCCATCCTTACCCTTTCCATCCTTTGTAACTGAGCTACTGTGTGGAACTATTTCCCTTGTGGATCAATAACATTTGTCTAACTTTAACTCTAACTAACTCTAGAAACAGATGTGGAAGCAGATGTTTACGTGATAATTTATCATATTGTTGGTGTTTATTACATTTTGCATTCATATTTTGCTGTTTCTTACATTTCTGTTGTACAAGTTATCTAAGGAGGAGCTGCTCTGAGAAGTAAAAGATGTTAATATTCAGTCTTTTATTGTTAATATTGTAAATCCCACTTTCTTTATTTCAATGTACATTTTGGGTGTCCCATTGAGTAAAAAACTGTACAATTAAATTGTGTTTGTTTGAGGTGGTCTGTCATACCTTTTTTACAACTCTATGGGACATTGTGACTTTTGGTATTAGTGTTGCTGGAAAAAAGGGAGCCAAACACACATACTGTACATCTAAATGTGTATATATCATTAATACACACATACACATTGGCTCCCCAGACACATTTTCTTCTCTCAATGTGGCCCCCGAGTCTAAATATTTGTTTGGCTCTGTGCTAAAGCGAAGTGAGCTGGAAGAATGAGATTGTGAGGCAGAAAGAGAAGGTGTGTCTTACCTGCTATGGACTGTGATTGGATGGTTGCTTACCTGCAATGGACTGTGATTGGATGGTTGCCAGACTGCTGCTGCTGCTTCTGCACTGCAGCGATGATATTGATCATGCCTTTACCGTCAGCGGGGATGCCCACCTCCGGCCAGCCGTGGAAATGAAACTGACGCACCGCTCGAGCCTTGTTCTCCTGGAAGGGTGAAGAAAGGAGGCGACTGAGAAAAGAGGAATGGCTTAATAAAGGCGGTGTTGTCGAAGCCAATTAGGGATTCCTATACAAAAACATTCACATAAATAACTTCATATACATTTACAGCAGGGGTGTCAAACTGATTTTCATTGAGGGCCACATGGCAGTTATGCTTGTCCTCAGAGGGCCGCTTTTAACAATGAGTAATATATATATATATATATATTTTTATATATATATATTTTTATATATATATGTATTAGGGATGTCCGATAATATCGGCCTGCCGATATTATCGGCCGATAAATGCGTTAAAATGTAATATCGGAAATTATCGGTATCGTTTTTTTTATTATTGGTATCGTTTTTTGTTTTTTTTTAAAAATTAAATCAACATAAAAAACACAAGATACACTTACAATTAATGCACCAACCCAAAAAACCTCCCTCCTCATTCACACAAAAGGGTTGTTATTAATATTCTGCTTCCTACATTATATATCAATATATATCAATACAGTCTGCAAGGGATACAGTCCGTAAGCACACATGATTGTGCGTGCTGCTGCTCCACTAATAGTACTAACCTTTAACAGTTAATGTTACTCATTTTCATTCATTACTAGTTTCTATGTAACTGTTTTTATATTGTTTTACTTTCTTTTTTATCCAAGAAAATGTTTTTAATTTATTTATCTTATTTTATTTTTAAAAAAGTACCTTATCTTTACCATACCTGGTTGTCCAAATTAGACATAATAATGTGTTAATTCCACAACTGTATATATCGGTTGATATCGGTATTGGTTGATATCGGTATCGGTAATTAAAGAGTTGGACAATATCGGAATATCGGATATCGGCAAAAAGCCATTATCGGACATCCCTAATATGTATATATATATACACACATATATATGTTCTGTGTGTGTGTGTGTGTATATATATATATATATATATATATATATATATATATATATATATATATATATATATATATATATATATATATATATATATATATATATATATATATATATATATATATATATATATATATATGTATGTGTGGGAAAAAAAATCACAAGACTATTTCATCCTCAATCCTCAGGAGATTTTTCTCCTGAGAATTGAGGAAAACCCCTCATGAAACAGGCCTGGTATGTGTGGGAAAAAAATCGCAAGACTATTTCATCTCTACAGGCCTGTTTCATGAGGGGTTTTCCTCAATCCTCAGGAGAAAAATCTCCTGAGGATTGAGGAAAACTCCTCATGAAACAGGCCTGTAGAGATGAAATAGTCTTGTGATTTTTTCCCACACATACATATTACGCTCTACCACGGTATCGAGCAATATTTTTTGGATAATCTAATTAAGACATATATATATATCTATATATATATAGATATATATATATACACACACACACACACATATATATATATATACACACACACAAACATATATATATACACACAAACACACACACGTATATATATATACCTGTATATACACACATATATGTGTGTGTGTATATACACACACACACACACACACACACACACACACACACACACACATATATATACATATAAACACACACACACACACACACACACACACACACACACACACACACACACACACACACACACACACACACACACACACACACACACACACACACATAATACATTAACAATATATTTTTTTACATAAGCTGCAAAAATAATATTACATTTTACTTTAAAAACTGGCATAATTTTACAGTAAAAGCAGTGTTTTTTGGTTTTTTTACAGCATATAAAAAAATGGAATGGAATGGAGAAACAACAACACTGTTTTTAGCGGTAAAATTCAAGCAACAGAGCAGTCAGTTTTTTGTTTATTTAGCGTAAAATCTTATTGTTTTAATGTTTTTTTTGTTTGTTTTTTAACGCTTTCGTGTCTTACTGTATATGGAAGAAAAACAGTACCAAAGTTGATTTTACGCAATTTTACAGTCTACAATTTGATTGATCATTTGTTTTGAAATCACAAGTCAAGCACAGTATTCATCTTTATTTTAACAAAATTATTTTTGGAATACATGATAATATAATATTTTGATAATATTGAATTTTATAAAAGATATGCAAATACATGCAGTACACAATTGTTCATGTCAAAAGGGAAAGAACCAATATATTTAGTAAGAGAAGATGAAGCATTTTATTAAGGCATATTATTTCCAGGCTTCCACGGGACACATCCAATAATGTGGCGGGCCAGATGTGGCCTCCGGGCCTTCAGTTGGACACTTGTCATTTACAGGAATTTGCAATAAAACTAGGGCGGTCAAATGTAACACATGCAAATATCCAGAACACGTTATGGCTTTATTCATGTATACTGTATATGCAGATTAATCACACAATTGTGACCATAACCTCTGACTTATGTTGCATATTGGTGAACAAAACCACCTTGTTATTTTCCTGTGTGCACAATTGTTCAAAATGTTACAGTTTACAGTAGTAAAATGTAACATTTTGAACAATTGTGCACACAGGAAAATACCACGTTTTGAGCAAAGAGACGTCAATTTGAGATAAACATTTGAAAGATGTGGCATTCTGACTATAAAATTGGATTTGTTTCAAAATATTGGAGCTTTTTTTTTCAAGTTATTTCAAAATAAAGTGCGAGAAAATTCAAAAGTGTGAAGAATCTGATTAAAAAAACAATTGTTTGTCAGTGCTAAAACACAACCAAAACTAGATGAGCGTGAATGTTCCAATGCTGACAGAATGTTGTATGAATATAAGATTAGTTTGAATGTTGAAGAGTTTGTATTTCCAGGAAAACCTGCTTTGGAACTTGGGAAAGTCTTAGTTTGAATGTCCAGGATGAGTTGAAAATGTTGAAGGTGGAATGGTTTGAATTAGTCAAAAAATGTGGAAGTTTGAAAAATGGACAATTGATTTTGAATGGGGAAAATGAAAAATAATAATTATGGGAATTCCGGGAATTTTTTATTTTTTTTGAATTGTCGAAGTAGAACACACAATTCCTGAAGAGGCTGAATATTTTGAAGAGGTAACAGTTGGACTCAGATGAAAAATGTGGGAGTTGTGGAACTTTGAAGAATGTCACATTGATTTTAATGGGAATTTCCAAAGAATTTGGGAACATTGGGAAAAGCGGGACATTTTTTGAAAATGGTCACAAAAACTTGAATGTTCTGAATGAGTTGAAATGTTTGTTGTTGAAATGTTTCAAATCGGTCGACAAATGTTGAAGTAGTAACATGTTGAATTGAGGAACAGTTTTAGGGAACTACTGGAATTTCGGGAAAACTGGGAATTTTTCCAGTTAAAAAAAAAACTTTGTTTTTTGTCCTATTTAAGAGGAATGTTTGGACGTTGGAATGGCTGACATGCGTAAAAAAATGTGGAAGGAGTCGTCGCCAGAAAAAAGGGTGGAAATAGAGCTTTGGAAATCCAGGAATTCTGGAAAATCCTGGAATTTTTTGGAACTTGGGAAAGTGTTAGTTTGAATGTCCAGGATGAGTTGAAAATGTTGAAGGTGGAATGGTTTGAATTAGTCCAAAAATGTGGGAGTTTGAAAAATGGACAATTCATTTTGAATGGGGAAAATGAAAAATAATAATTATGGGAATTCCGGGAATTTTTTTTTTTTAAGAATTGTTGAAGTAGAACACACAATTCCTGAAGAGGCTGAATATTTTGAAGAGGTAACAGTTGGACTCAGATGAAAAATGTGGGAGTTGTGGAACTTTGAAGAATGTCACATTGATTTTAATGGGAATTTCCAAAGAATTTGGGAACTTTGGGAAAAGCGGGACATTTTTTGAAAATGGTCAAAAGAACTTGAATGTTCTGAATGAGTTGAAATGCTTGGTGTTGAAATGTTTCACATCGGTCGACAAATGTTGAAGTAGTAACATGTTGAATTGAGGAACAGTTTTAGGGAACTACTGGAATTTCGGGAAAACTGGGAATTTTTCCAGTTCAAAAAACAACTTTGTTTTTTGTCCTATTTAAGAGGAATGTTTGGACGTTGGAATGGCTGACATGCATAAAAAAATGTGGAAGGAGTCGTCGCCAGAAAAAAGGGTGGAAATAGAGCTTTGGAAAACCAGGAATTCTGGAAAATCCTGGAATTTTTTGGAACTTGGAAAAAGTGTGGTTTGAATTTCCGGATGGTGCAACGTGTTGAAGGTGGAATGGCATGGATAGGTTGAAAACTGTGGAAATGGTGAAAGTTTGGAAAAATGGCCAATTCAATTTAAATGGGAAAGATGTCCTGGAAATCTGGGAATGTTTGGAATTTGTCAAGGGATAGCCCGCAATTTGAGGTTGGAATGCTTTGAATTGGACGAAAAATGTGGAAGGTAGAGTGCGCCAAAATCTGGAGAAGAAGAAGTTAAAAAGAATGTGTGAATGCTTTGGAGCGTTCACACAATAAAATCACATCCAAATAAATACAGCCAATAGTACAAATGCTCACTATTATAAATGTTTACATTTCAGAATAAATGTCATTTATAATTGGGGTTGAATCATTTCCAGGATGATGTCATGTGATGTACCCTGTTGTTGGTGACCAGGATGATGTCATGTGATGTACCCTGTTGTTGGTGACCAGGATGATGTCATGTGATGTACCCTGTTGTTGGCCAGGATGATGTCATGTGATGCACCCTGTTGTTGGTGACCAGGATGATGTCATGTAATGTACCCTGTTGTTGGTGACCAGGATGATGTCATGTGATGTACCCTGTTGTTGGTGACCAGGATGATGTCATGTGATGTACCCTGTTGTTGGTGACCAGGATGATGTCATGTGATGTACCCTGTTGTTGGTGACCAGGATGATGTCATGTGATGTACCCTGTTGTTGGTGACCAGGATGATGTCATGTGATGTACCCTGTTGTTGGTGACCAGGATGATGTCATGTGATGTACCCTGTTGTTGGTGACCAGGATGATGTCATGTGATGTACCCTGTTGTTGGTGACCAGGATGATGTCATGTGATGTACCCTGTTGTTGGTGACCAGGATGATGTCATGTGATGTACCCTGTTGTTGGCCAGGATGATGTCATGTGATGCACCCTGTTGTTGGTGACCAGGATGATGTCATGTGATGTACCCTGTTGTTGGTGACCAGGATGATGTCATGTGATGTACCCTGTTGTTGGTGACCAGGATGATGTCATGTGATGTACCCTGTTGTTGGCCAGGATGATGTCATGTGATGCACCCTGTTGTTGGTGACCAGGATGATGTCATGTAATGTACCCTGTTGTTGGTGACCAGGATGATGTCATGTGATGTACCCTGTTGTTGGTGACCAGGATGATGTCATGTGATGTACCCTGTTGTTGGTGACCAGGATGATGTCATGTGATGTACCCTGTTGTTGGTGACCAGGATGATGTCATGTGATGTACCCTGTTGTTGGTGACCAGGATGATGTCATGTGATGTACCCTGTTGTTGGTGACCAGGATGATGTCATGTGATGTACCCTGTTGTTGGTGACCAGGATGATGTCATGTGATGTACCCTGTTGTTGGTGACCAGGATGATGTCATGTGATGTACCCTGTTGTTGGTGACCAGGATGATGTCATGTGATGTACCCTGTTGTTGGTGACCAGGATGATGTCATGTGATGTACCCTGTTGTTGTTGGTGACCAGGATGATGTCATGTGATGTACCCTGTTGTTGGTGACCAGGATGATGTCATGTTAAGTACCCTGTTGTTGGTGACCAGGATGATGTCATGTTAAGTACCCTGTTGTTGGTGACCAGGATGATGTCATGTGATGTACCCTGTTGTTGGTGACCAGGATGATGTCATGTCATGTACCCTGTTGTTGGTGACCAGGATGATGTCATGTGATGTACCCTGTTGTTGGTGACCAGGATGATGTCATGTGATGTACCCTGTTGTTGGTGACCAGGATGATGTCATGTGATGTACCCTGTTGTTGGTGACCAGGATGATGTCATGTGATGTACCCTGTTGTTGGTGACCAGGAGGTCCCGCACTGTGTAGCTCTCACTCTCCTCCTCCCTTTTCAGTTCCATGGAGATGTCCCCGTACACCAGCACTCCATCACTGGGCCAGTACTGAGCACACTTTTCCTGCAGGAGGACAAGACATTCTTACATTTTCCTGGCCATTTTCCTGAGCACTGATGAGCACACCTGGCCCCTCTCCTCCAGCTCAGTGAGCATCACTATGGAGCAGCTTCTCCACTCCCAGATCATCCTCCAGAAGTCCTCCATGGTGTGCTGCAGGGGGCCCTGGCTGGCCATGTAAGAGTCCTTCTGACGGTAACCCTGCACACATTAGGAGGGAGTCAGACATTTTAAAGCACTTATCCTACGGAGCGACTTATACTCTGAAAAATACAGTAAGCCGTCTTAACAGCTTTATTGCATATTTATTATTTCATGGTATAGGCTCCTAATATCTGTGTGTGTCTTTTTTCTAAGCACTGCAAACCAACACTGAAGTTCCTTACAAATAAAGAAAGTAGTTAAATGACCGTCCAGACGGAGCGAGCAGACGCTTGAAAGACAAGTCCAAGAAGCACAGTGAGAAGATGAAGGAGCTTTTGCACTCACGTCAATGAAAGAAGCATTGACGTAGTCCGTGTTCTCTTCTCCTCTTTTCACTGGGATGATCACTCTGTTGAACTCGTCTGTAAAGATGTTGTGTCAATACTGCACACACACACACACACACACACACAATCATGCCTCACACACATGGAATGATCTGCAGAACTCTGTTCTTCTTCATGTTGGCTGGCAGATTGCCTGTCCTCATCTTGTCATTCTGGATCTTGATGGACGTCAGTTTCTAGAAGTGCCAGGTTACAGATGGTTGTATACAGACACAGACACGCTTGGGGCAAATCAACAGAAAAGGAGAGCCGAGCAAAGAACGCACCTTGAATTCGGCCTCCAGACCACTGCAGCCGGCTCCAGGTGCAGGGGCATAGAGTTTGGCCAGGTGAGACTCCAGTGAGGTCACCTCCAGCTCTGTGTCTCCGTAAAGATAGTGCTCCAACAAGGCCTGGAAGATGAACACGTACTGCATCTGTGGAAGGGTGGTGAAATATGTTATTTCATTCATTTCTATGAAATCAATGGTAAAACGACCAAGATCAGCTGGGGAAACTTCACTTCCTTAGGTCTTACATCAGTTTGGACCATCTGACAGCGCTGGGCTCTAATCCTGGTGACAAAGCCGAACACGTCCACTTTCCTCTCGGAATTCATCATGTCTAACATGGCGTCGATCACGATGAAGGTACCCGTCCTCCCTACGCCCGCACTGCCACGGACACACACAAACATCAGCTCTGGACGGGTGTGCAGCACAGCAATGGACTGAACCTGGTTTACCTGCAGTGGACCACAATGGGCCCGGCGTATTGAGGGTTGTACGTTTTCACTTTCTTGAGGAACTTCAACATGCCGATGGGGGTGAAGGGAACACCAAAGTCTGGCCAGCTGGTGAAGTGGAACTGAGTGACCAGCCTTTGAGGCTTTTTGCCCGACACATCCCCAACCTGAGACACCAGTATCACCGTCAACTTCTTAGCAACCTTACCTTTCACCTTCTTTTGGACACGTACCTGTTGGATGCAAAACTTGCGGATGGTGTAATCCACAAGAACCATGGCGTCTTCTACAGACACCCGGATGTTTCCATATGTCCAACAGCCCTGGTCCGGCCAGTACTGTGCACATTTGCACTGAAACACAGACAGATCTCTCATCAAGCAGTATTTACTACACAACAAATTGGGATTGTATTAAAAATAATACTAGCCAACAAAGTGGCATCTTTTTAAACTGATTATAATTAAGTGGAAAAAGCAGGGCCCCATGCTCAGTAGCCATTAACAAAGTATTCAGTTATTTTGCCTTCATTTTGTCACGTTACAGTTAATTCCAAGATGGAAAAATACATTCTACAGACAAAAGGCCATAATGACCATGTGAAAAGCTTTATAGTTTTTTTTCATTTATGAAAACAGCAAACTAAAAAATGTACATACAGTACAGGCCAAAAGTTTAGACACACCTTCTCATTCAATATTGATTGATTGAGAAGTTTATTGACATGTTAAAGAATGGAATCCATGTAATGCTTTAAAAAGGCAAATGGATGGCACAAAAAGCCAAAAGGCTTGTTTCCATTGTGGACCATTAAATATTCATCACATTTCATACATTCAATAATAAAAGAAACATAACCTGTAACATGGATATAAAAAATTACGTAAAAAAGAGGAAAAATGATGTACACACACACAGTATACATGTCTGCTGATTTGAAGAACAATATATACAAAGAATGGGGCACTATGTACATTGTGTAATGACTAATTAAACTCACGGCCCGTGGGTCATCATAGTTTAGCGTAAATACACCTTAGTGCAGGCCTGGGCAATTATTTTGACTCGGGGGCCAAATTTAGAGAAAAAATGTGTCTGGGGGCCAGTGTATCTATTTTTAGGAAAGCTAATACAAAACCTCACAATAAAGTCTGATTGAATGCTAAAAATGTTATGACAGACCGCCTTGAAAACGGAATGGAATTTTATTTTTTTCTATGAAGGATAAAACCCTGAATATTGACAACATATGAACGACACACCCCCTCTCCATACACATATTTTACAATCAAGCCAAATGCAACAAAAATGCAACAAACAGTGAAATATGAACATGAAGGGTAAACAATAACCACCTACAATGTGATATATCACTAAGCTTTACAACTTTGTTGTAAAAATCTCCTTCCACGTCTGTCCCTGACACCCACATTTCACACTCTGTGGAAACACTCCCCACCCACACTGCTTGGTACCTCCTCTGACCTGCTGTCACTTACATTACCATAGTAACTCATTACATGACCATAGTAACTCATTACATTACCATAGTAACTAGTAGGGTTGTATGGTATACGGCAGGGGTCGGCAACCCAAAATGTTGAAAGAGCCGTATTGGACCAAAAATACAAAAACAAATCTGTCTGGAGCCGCAAAAAACTAAAAGCCATAGTGTGTCATGAGTTACGCCTTTAATTGAGAGGACTTAAAGGAAACTAAATGAGCTCAAATATAGCTACAAATGAGGCATAATGCTGCAATATGTACATATAGCTAGCCTAAATAGCATGTTAGCATCGATTAGCTTGCAGTCATGCAGTGAGCAAATATGTCTGATTAGCACTCCACACAAGTCAATAACATCAACAAAACTCACCTTTGTGCACTCATGCACAACGTTAAAAGTGTGGTGGACAAAAGAAGTGGCATAAAACACGTCCTAGAAAGTCGGAGAACGTTATACTTGTAAACAAACTACGGTGAGTTCAAGGACCGCCAAAATTAGTAGGACAAAACAGCGCTCGCCAAATACTCAAATCAGTGAAGCATGTTTAATACAAACAGTGTGATTTATAACAATTAGGGAGGTTTGCGTCATGTTTGTCCTCCTACGGAAACCATATTAAAACAAAAACTTTTTTTTTTCCCCTCATCTTTTTCCATTTTTCATACATTTTTTAAAAAGCTCCAGAGAGCCACTAGGGCGGCGCTAAAGAGAGCCGCGGGTTGCCGACCCCTGGTATACGGGTATTAGTATAGTACCGTGATACTAATGAATCATGTTCGGTACCATACCACCTCTGAAAAGTACCGGTCCGCCACACCCTAAGATTTTTTGTTAAAATAAAGCCAATAATGCAATTTTTTCTGGTCACCTTTATTTAGAAAAGTACTGAAAACTATCTAAATAATATTGATATCAGGACAACACTAGTCACTAGTATATCATGCGAAAGCGCAGATTCCAAGCATGTAAAGACTTAGTATAGTAGAAGGTCATTAGAAAAGATGAGTGTACATCATAATGGCAGCTACACTTTACATCTTAAACATCTAAAAAAAAATATTTGGGAATGTCCGTCGGGCCAGATTGAAAATCTTAACAGGCCGCATGTGGCCCCCGAGCCTTCATTTGCCCAGGTCTGTCTTAGTGCCTAATATAAGGGGGTCCAAACTGTTTTACTTGAGGGCTGCTGTATTATATACAGTACAGACCAAAAGTTTGGACACACCTTCTCCTCATTCAATGTGTTTCCATGACTATTTACATTGTAGATTGTCACATCCAAACTATGAAGGAACACATGTGGAGTTATGTACTTAACAACAAAATAACTGAAAACATGTTTTATATTCTATTTTCTTCAAAATAGCCACCCTTTGCTCTGATTACTGCGTTGCACACTCTTGGCATTCTCTCCATGAGCTCCAAGAAGTAGTCACCTCTTCACAGGTGTGCCTTACCAGTGTTGATGAGTGGAATGTCTTGCTTCATCAATGGAGTTGGGACCATCAGGTGTGTTGTGGATGAGAAGGTGTGTCCAAACTTTCAACCTGTACTGTAAAAGTATTCACAGCCTTTACAGAAATGACAGCCTCGAGTGTTCTTGAATACGATGCCACAAGCTTGGCACACCTATCTTTGGGTAGTTTCGCCCGTACCTATTTGGAGTACCGTATTTTTCAGACTATAAGTGGCAGTTTTTTTCATAGTTTGGCCGGGGGTGCGACTTATACTCAGGAGCGACTTATGTGTGAAATGATGAACACATTATAATATTATTCACGTAAGAGACTAGACGTATAAGATTTCATGGGATTTAGCGATTAGGAGTGACAGTAAACGTATAGCATGTTCTATATGTTATAGTTATTTGAATGACTCTTACCATAATATGTGAGGTTAACATAGCAGTTGGTTATTTATGCCTCATATAACGTACACTTATTCACTATTCTTTACACATTTTAAATTGCCTTTCAAATGTCTATTCTTGCTGTTGGCTTTTATCAAATACATTTCCCAAAAAAATGCCACTTATATATGTTTTTTCCTTCTGTAATATGCATTTTCGGCCGGTGCGACTTATACTCCGGAGCGACTTATACTCCGACAAATAGGGTACCTCTCAAGCTCCACGGACTTGGATGAGAAGTGTCGCTGGAGCTTGAGAGGTGTTGCAAAGAGGAATGGGCAAAGAAAGTGCCCAAAGATAGGTGTGCCAAAGTTGGTGGCATGGTATTCAAAAAGACATGAGGCTGTAATTGCTGCCAAAGGTGCATCAACAAAGTATTGAGCAGAGGCTGTGAATACTTATGTATATGTACTTTGTTTTATTTTTAATAAAATTGCAACATACAAAAAAAACGTTTTCACATTGTTATTGTGAGGTATTGTGTGTAGAATTCTGAGGGGGAAAGAAATGTTCTATTCCATTTTGGAATAAAGCTGTAACATAACAAAATGGGGACAACGTGAAGAGTTGTGAATCCTTTCCTGATGTACTGTACAAACTTCATGATGTACTGTACTGTACAAACTTCATGATGTACTGTACTGTACACACTTCATAATGTACTGTACTGTACACACTTCATGATGCACTGTACTGTACAAACTTCATGATGTACTGTACTGTACAAACTTCATAATGCACTGTACTGTACAAACTTCATGATGTACTGTACTGTACACACTTCA
>NC_084731.1:100383572-100391072 GCF_033978785.1 Entelurus aequoreus
ATGTCCTCCCATGCCCCGCCAACCTGCACATCTGGGGCCTAGCAGACACTCCGGAGTGTAAACTGTGCCAGAGGAGGGGCACCTTGGAGCACATCCTGAGCTGTTGCCCAAAGGCACTAGGGGAGGGGCGGTATCGCTGGCGCCACGACCAAGTTTTAAAAGCCCTGGCGGATTCTATCTGCGCAGCGATACAAAACAGCAAGTCCCAGGCCGCCCCGAAGCAGTCAATCACCTTCATCAGAGCAGGACAGAAGGCAAGCCGCCAGCCCAACTTCTCAGGAGGGCTCCTGGCCACCGCTCGTGACTGGCAGCTCCATGTTGACCTGGGAAGGCAACTCAAGTTCCCGGCCAATATCGCTTCCACGTCACTCCGCCCAGACATGGTGTTAACATCGGAGTCAACCAAGCAAGTGGTGCTACTGGAGCTGACAGTTCCCTGGGAGGAGCGAATTGACGAAGCAAATGAGCGAAAGAGGGCCAAATACGCTGAGCTCACTGTAGAGTGTCGGAGTAACGGCTGGAGAGCCCGCTGTGAACCAGTCGAGATTGGGTGCAGAGGTTTTGCTGGTCACTCACTACAGCGTGTGTTCAGAATCCTTGGCATTAGAGGACTGCAGTCGAGAAAAGCCACCAAGAACATCCTAGAGGCCGCAGAAAAGGCCTCCCGGTGGCTGTGGATCCGTAGGGGGGATCCGTGGTGCGCTACTTGGACACAGGCCGGGGTCTGATCACCCCCGGCTGGGTCGCCCGGGCGAGGGTGTCTGATGATTAAAGACCCGAAACACCCTATGACCCCGGGTTTATTACTGATGACGTGTCCAAGCATCACCGTGAGGTGTATTCAAGTTCTATACATACATATATATATATACATACATATGTATATATATATATATGTATGTATATATATATATACATACATACATACATACACATATATACATATATATACATACATACACAAATATATATATATATATATATTTATATATATATATATATATATATATATTCCTCACGCACTAATTGACTGAAAGATCACGCACTTACCACGTTATGGATGGGAAAATGCATTTTTAGACAGAATGATTTGCCTGAGCAGCTAGGAGACACCGAGAGTAACAAGTGGTAGAAAATGGATAAGAAAGAACAGATTTTTTTAAAATTATAATAAAAAAAAAATAACGATATTATTATTATTTTATTTTTTTAACTTGAGACTTCCCACGGGACGGATTTTGGACGCTGGCAAGTCAGATGTGGCCCGCGGGCCGTAATTTGGGGACCCCTGTTCTAGTTTCTTCAAAACAGCCACCCTTTGCTCTGATTACTGCTTTGCACACTCTCGGCATTCTCTCCATGAGCTTCAAGAGGTAGTCAACTGAAATAGTTTTCACTTCACAGGTGTGCTTGAAGCTCATGGAGAGAATGCCAAGAGTGTGCAAAGCAGTAATCAGAGCAAAGGGTGGCTATTTTGAAGAAACTAGAATACAAAACATGTTTTCAGTTATTTCACCTTTTTTTGTTAAGTACATAACTCCACATGTGTTCATTCATAGTTTTGATGTGACAATCTACAATGTAAATAGTCATGGAAACAAAGTTGAATGAGGAGAAGGTGTGTCCAAACTTTTGTCCTGTACTGTACGTCTGATTGTTTTGAATTTTAAACGATTTGTTTTAAAATACAGACGTGAATATCCTTCCTAAACATAAACAACCAACTCTAAGGGCGTAATCTGAAAGAAAACAGAAACACTTGAATATTATTTCAGCGTCAGTTCTAGCAAGCACAACACACTAAATGCTGGAGAGGATATTGTATGTAATAAATGCAGTGTGATGTTAAATATAATTACTTCTAGCAAGCACAACACACTAAATGCTGGAGAGGATATTGTATGTAATAAATGCAGTGTGATGTTAAATATAATTACTTCTAGCAAGCACAACACACTAAATGCTGGAGAGGATATTGTATGTAATAAATGCAGTGTGATGTTAAATATAATTACTTCTAGCAAGCACAACACACTAAATGCTAGAGAGGATATTGTATGTAATAAATGTAGTGTGATGTTAAATATAATTACTTCTAGCAAGCACAACACACTAAATGCTGGAGAGGATATTGTATGTAATAAATGTAGTGTGATGTTAAATATAATTACTTCTAGCAAGCACAACACACTAAATGCTGGAGAGGATATTGTATGAAATAAATGCAGTGTGATGTTAAATATAATTACTTCTAGCAAGCACAACACACTAAATGCTAGAGAGGATATTGTATGTAATAAATGCAGTGTGATGTTAAATATAATTACTTCTAGCAAGCACAACACACTAAATGCTGGAGAGGATATTGTATGAAATAAATGCAGTGTGATGTTAAATATAATTACTTCTAGCAAGCACAACACACTAAATGCTGAAGAGGATATTGTATGTAATAAATGCAGTGTGATGTTAAATATAATTACTTCTAGCAAGCACAACACACTAAATGCTGAAGAGGATATTGTATGTAATAAATGTAGTGTGATGTTAAATATAATTACTTCTAGCAAGCACAACACACTAAATGCTGAAGAGGATATTGTATGAAATAAATGCAGTGTGATGTTAAATATAATTACTTCTAGCAAGCACAACACACTAAATGCTAGAGAGGATATTGTATGAAATAAATGCAGTGTGATGTTAAATATAATTACTTCTAGCAAGCACAACACACTAAATGCTAGAGAGCATATTGTATGAAATAAATGCAGTGTGATGTTAAATATAAGATGCTTTACATTAAACTCCTCCCTGAATAGTTTGTTGTCATCAGCCATGCGACGATTCATTTCTTCCTCCAGCTTGTCGACAGGAAGGGGCGGGTACTTCCTGTTTGTGCTGGGCGAACGGGCCAATAGCGGCACACTCTGGAGTTCTGCAGCGGCGACAAGGAAGGAAAGATGCAGGAGTGAGAAGATGGAGGAAGACTGGGAGGAGGAGAGACACAGGCTGGGGATGTTTATCATTTACTGTCGTTTCTCAGCACGGCCGCCAGAGGGCAGTGTGAGGCCACGCTGGCATGAGGATTGGCAGACAACAAAAGCAGTCTAGGAATGTTATCAGTTGAGGGGAGCAGATCCATCAAAGCTTATCAGGCTAACAAGTTTAGTGGAGCCAACATTACAGACAAACCACAGCTTGATTGATAAGTAGGAAAAAGATATGACGTTACCTGTATCATCTGATCTACCATTGGCCAGTCTGAATGTGACGTTACCTGTATCATCTGATTTACCATTGGCCAGTCTGAATGTGACGTTACCTGTATCATCTGATTTACCATTGGCCAGTCTGAATGTGACATCACCTGTATCATCTGATTTACCATTGGCCAGTCTGAATGTGACATCACCTGTATCATCTGATCTACCATTGGCCAGTCTGAATGTGATGTTACCTGTATCATCTGATCTACCATTGGCCAGTCTGAATGTGATGTTACCTGTATCATCTGATCTACCATTGGCCAGTCTGAATGTGATGTTACCTGTATCATCTGATCTACCATTGGCCAGTCTGAATGTGATGTTACCTGTATCATCTGATCTACCATTGGCCAGTCTGAATGTGACATTACCGGTATCATCTGATCTACCATTGGCCAGTCTGAATGTGACATTACCTGTATCATCTGATCTACCATTGGCCAGTCTGAATGTGACATCACCTGTATCATCTGATCTACCATTGGCCAGTCTGAATGTGACATTACCTGTATCATCTGATCTACCATTGGCCAGTCTGAATGTGACATTACCTGTATCATCTGATCTACCATTGGCCAGTCTGAATGTGACATCACCTGTATCATCTGATCTACCATTGGCCAGTCTGAATGTGACATCACCTGTATCATCTGATCTACCATTGGCCAGTCTGAATGTGACATCACCTGTATCATCTGATCTACCATTGGCCAGTCTGAATGTGATGTTACCTGTATCATCTGATCTACCATTGGCCAGTCTGAATGTGACATCACCTGTATCATCTGATCTACCATTGGCCAGTCTGAATGTGACATTACCTGTATCATCTGATCTACCATTGGCCAGTCTGAATGTGACATCACCTGTATCATCTGATCTACCATTGGCCAGTCTGAATGTGACATCACCTGTATCATCTGATCTACCATTGGCCAGTCTGAATGTGACATCACCTGTATCATCTGATCTACCATTGGCCAGTCTGAATGTGACGTTACCTGTATCATCTGATTTACCATTGGCCAGTCTGAATGTGACGTTACCTGTATCATCTGATTTACCATTGGCCAGTCTGAATGTGACATCACCTGTATCATCTGATCTACCATTGGCCAGTCTGAATGTGATGTTACCTGTATCATCTGATTTACCATTGGCCAGTCTGAATGTGACATCACCTGTATCATCTGATCTACCATTGGCCAGTCTGAATGTGATGTTACCTGTATCATCTGATCTACCATTGGCCAGTCTGAATGTGATGTTACCTGTATCATCTGATCTACCATTGGCCAGTCTGAATGTGACATTACCGGTATCATCTGATCTACCATTGGCCAGTCTGAATGTGACATTACCTGTATCATCTGATCTACCATTGGCCAGTCTGAATGTGACATCACCTGTATCATCTGATCTACCATTGGCCAGTCTGAATGTGACATTACCTGTATCATCTGATCTACCATTGGCCAGTCTGAATGTGACATCACCTGTATCATCTGATCTACCATTGGCCAGTCTGAATGTGACATCACCTGTATCATCTGATCTACCATTGGCCAGTCTGAATGTGACATCACCTGTATCATCTGATCTACCATTGGCCAGTCTGAATGTGATGTTACCTGTATCATCTGATTTACCATTGGCCAGTCTGAATGTGACATCACCTGTATCATCTGATCTACCATTGGCCAGTCTGAATGTGATGTTACCTGTATCATCTGATCTACCATTGGCCAGTCTGAATGTGACATTACCGGTATCATCTGATCTACCATTGGCCAGTCTGAATGTGACATTACCTGTATCATCTGATCTACCATTGGCCAGTCTGAATGTGACATCACCTGTATCATCTGATCTACCATTGGCCAGTCTGAATGTGACATTACCTGTATCATCTGATCTACCATTGGCCAGTCTGAATGTGACATTACCTGTATCATCTGATCTACCATTGGCCAGTCTGAATGTGACATCACCTGTATCATCTGATCTACCATTGGCCAGACTGAATGTGACATCACCTGTATCATCTGATCTACCATTGGCCAGTCTGAATGTGACATCACCTGTATCATCTGATCTACCATTGGCCAGTCTGAATGTGATGTTACCTGTATCATCTGATTTACCATTGGCCAGTCTGAATGTGACATCACCTGTATCATCTGATCTACCATTGGCCAGTCTGAATGTGATGTTACCTGTATCATCTGATCTACCATTGGCCAGTCTGAATGTGATGTTACCTGTATCATCTGATCTACCATTGGCCAGTCTGAATGTGACATTACCTGTATCATCTGATCTACCATTGGCCAGTCTGAATGTGATGTTACCTGTATCATCTGATCTACCATTGGCCAGTCTGAATGTGACATCACCTGTATCATCTGATCTACCATTGGCCAGTCTGAATGTGACATTACCTGTATCATCTGATCTACCATTGGCCAGTCTGAATGTGACATCACCTGTATCATCTGATCTACCATTGGCCAGTCTGAATGTGACGTTACCTGTATCATCTGATCTACCATTGGCCAGTCTGAATGTGACATCACCTGTATCATCTGATCTACCATTGGCCAGTCTGAATGTGACATCACCTGTATCATCTGATCTACCATTGGCCAGTCTGAATGTGACATCACCTGTATCATCTGATCTACCATTGGCCAGTCTGAATGTGACATCACCTGTATCATCTGATCTACCATTGGCCAGTCTGAATGTGATGTTACCTGTATCATCTGATTTACCATTGGCCAGTCTGAATGTGACATCACCTGTATCATCTGATCTACCATTGGCCAGTCTGAATGTGATGTTACCTGTATCATCTGATCTACCATTGGCCAGTCTGAATGTGATGTTACCTGTATCATCTGATCTACCATTGGCCAGTCTGAATGTGACATTACCTGTATCATCTGATCTACCATTGGCCAGTCTGAATGTGATGTTACCTGTATCATCTGATCTACCATTGGCCAGTCTGAATGTGACATCACCTGTATCATCTGATCTACCATTGGCCAGTCTGAATGTGACATTACCTGTATCATCTGATCTACCATTGGCCAGTCTGAATGTGACATCACCTGTATCATCTGATCTACCATTGGCCAGTCTGAATGTGACATCACCTGTATCATCTGATCTACCATTGGCCAGTCTGAATGTGACATCACCTGTATCATCTGATCTACCATTGGCCAGTCTGAATGTGACATCACCTGTATCATCTGATCTACCATTGGCCAGTCTGAATGTGATGTTACCTGTATCATCTGATTTACCATTGGCCAGTCTGAATGTGACATCACCTGTATCATCTGATCTACCATTGGCCAGTCTGAATGTGATGTTACCTGTATCATCTGATCTACCATTGGCCAGTCTGAATGTGATGTTACCTGTATCATCTGATCTACCATTGGCCAGTCTGAATGTGACATTACCTGTATCATCTGATCTACCATTGGCCAGTCTGAATGTGATGTTACCTGTATCATCTGATCTACCATTGGCCAGTCTGAATGTGACATCACCTGTATCATCTGATCTACCATTGGCCAGTCTGAATGTGACATTACCTGTATCATCTGATCTACCATTGGCCAGTCTGAATGTGACATCACCTGTATCATCTGATCTACCATTGGCCAGTCTGAATGTGACGTTACCTGTATCATCTGATCTACCATTGGCCAGTCTGAATGTGACATCACCTGTATCATCTGATCTACCATTGGCCAGTCTGAATGTGACATCACCTGTATCATCTGATCTACCATTGGCCAGTCTGAATGTGACATCACCTGTATCATCTGATCTACCATTGGCCAGTCTGAATGTGACATCACCTGTATCATCTGATCTACCATTGGCCAGTCTGAATGTGACATTACCTGTATCATCTGATCTACCATTGGCCAGTCTGAATGTGATGTTACCTGTATCATCTGATCTACCATTGGCCAGTCTGAATGTGACATCACCTGTATCATCTGATCTACCATTGGCCAGTCTGAATGTGACATTACCTGTATCATCTGATCTACCATTGGCCAGTCTGAATGTGACGTTACCTGTATCATCTGATCTACCATTGGCCAGTCTGAATGTGACATTACCTGTATCATCTGATCTACCATTGGCCAGTCTGAATGTGACGTTACCTGTATCATCTGATCTACCATTGGCCAGTCTGAAT
>NC_084731.1:100396072-100432258 GCF_033978785.1 Entelurus aequoreus
TCTTCCACACACAGCATCATGCGGACCTGAGACATCTTCAAGTCTTCCACACACAGCATCATGCGGACCTGAGACATCTTCAAGTCTTCCACACACAGCATCATGCGGACCTGAGACATCTTCAAGTCTTTCACACACAGCATCATGCGGACCTGAGACATCTACAAGTCTTCCACACACAGCATCATGCGGACCTGAGACATCTACAAGTCTTCCACACACAGCATCATGCGGACCTGAGACATCTACAAGTCTTTCACACACAGCATCATGCGGACCTGAGACATCTTCAAGTCTTTCACACACAGCATCATGCGGACCTGAGACATCTACAAGTCTTCCACACACAGCATCATGCGGACCTGAGACATCTACAAGTCTTCCACACACAGCATCATGCGGACCTGAGACATCTACAAGTCTTCCACACACAGCATCATGCGGACCTGAGACATCTACAAGTCTTCCACACACAGCATCATGCGGACCTGAGACATCTACAAGTCTTCCACACACAGCATCATGCGGACCTGAGACATCTTCAAGTGTTCCACACACAGCATCATGCGGACCTGAGACATCTACAAGTCTTCCACACACAGCATCATGCAGACCTGAGACATCTACAAGTCTTCCACACACAGCATCATGCGGACCTGAGACATCTACAAGTCTTCCACACACAGCATCATGCGGACCTGAGACATCTACAAGTCTTCCACACACAGCATCATGCGGACCTGAGACATCTTCAAGTCTTTCACACACAGCATCATGCGGACCTGAGACATCTTCAAGTCTTTCACACACAGCATCATGCGGACCTGAGACATCTTCAAGTCTTTCACACACAGCATCATGCGGACCTGAGACATCTTCAAGTCTTCCACAAAGGCCTCTCAGAGATCCAGACGGTGACAATAGAGCAGTTAGCAAACAGCTATAAAGTGACTATCGCATAGCACGCATTCCATAGCGACATTAGCTGCGAGTGTTTGTGTTGCCGTGGTGGAGGCTCGGCCCGTGTTAGAGAGAGAGAATGTTCTCTTCTTGATGGACGGCCGCTCACACGGAGGACTGTCACCACAGGGTATTTACACACCCGTTACGATGGAGCAGAGACGGGTACAACTATGTAAAATATTAAAAGGTGGACTCTTAACCGGAGAGCTTCCATTGCTACTTTTCTGAGAGTCTCCATTAGACACTCAAATAACCCAAGCATCAAAATATTCTGCAGCTATTTTATGACATCATATATAGCATATTTTTCAGACTATAAGTGGCCGTTTTTTTCATAGTTTGGCCGGGGGTGCGACTTATACTCAGGAGCGACTTATGTGTGAAATGATGAACACATTATAATATTATTCACGTAAGAGACTAGACGTATAAGATTTCATGGGATTTAGGAGTGACAGATTGTTTGGTAAACGTATAGCATGTTCTATAGCAGGGGTCAGCAACCTTTTTGAAAGCAAGAGCTACTTCTTGGGTAGTGATTAATGCGAAGGGCTACCAGTTTGATACACACTTCAATAAATTGCCAGAAATAGCCAATTTGCTCAATTTACCTTTAACTCTATGTTATTATTAATAATTAATGATATTTACACTTAATTGAACGGTTTAAAAGAGGAGAAAACACGAAAAAAATGACAATTAAATTTTGAAACATAGTTTATCTTCAATTTCGACTCTTTAAAATTCAAAATTCAACCGAAAAAAAGAAGAGAAAAACTAGCTAATTGGAATCTTTTTGAAAAAATTTAAAAAATAATTTATGGAACATCATAAGTAATTTTTCCTGATTAAGATTAATTTTAGAATTTTGATGACATGTTTTAAATAGGTTACAATCCAATCTACACTTTGTTAGAATATATAACAAATTGGACCAAGCGATGAGGTGGCGACTTGTCCAGGGTGTACCCCGCCTTCCGCCTGATTGTAGCTGAGATAGGCTCCAGCACCCCCGCGACCCCAAAGGGAATAAGCAGTAGAAAATGGATGGTTGGATGGATGGACCAAGCTATATTTCTAACAAAGACAAATCATTATTTCTTCTCGATTTTCCAGAACAAAAATTTTAAAAGAAATTCAAAAGACTTTGAAATAAGATTTAAATTTGATTCTACAGATTTTCTAGATTTGCCAGAATATTTTTTTTGAATTTTAATAATAATAAGTTTGAAATATTTCACAAATATACTTCGTCAAAAAAAAAGAAGCTAAAATGAAGAATTCAATTAAAATGTATTTATTATTCTTTACAATAAAAACAATTAATTTACTTGAACATTGATTTAAATTGTCAGGAAAGAAGAGGAAGGAATTTAAAAGGTAAAAAAGGTATATGTGTTTAAAAATCCTAAAATCATTTTTAAGGTTGTATTTTTTCTCTAAAATTGTCTTTCTGAAAGTTATAAGAAGCAAAGTAAAAAAAATAATGAATTTATTTAAACAAGTGAAGACCAAGTCTTTAAAATATTTTCTTGGATTTTCAAATTCTATTTGAGTTTTGTCTCTCTTAGAATTAAAAATGTCGGGCAAAGCGAGACCAGCTTGCTAGTAAATAAATACAATTTAAAAAATAGAGGCAGCTCACTGGTAAGTGCTGCTATTTGAGCTATTTTTAGAACAGGCCAGCGGGCTACTCATCTGGTCCTTACGGGCTACCTGGTGCCCGCGGGCACCGCGTTGGTGACCCCTGGTATATATGTTATAGTTATTTGAATGACTCTTACCATAATATGTGAGGTTAACATAGCAGTTGGTTATTTATGCCTCATATAACGTACACTTATTCAGCCTGTTGTTCACTATTCTTTAGACATTTTAAATTGCCTTTATCAAATACATTTCCCCAAAAAATGCCACTTATACTCCAGTGCGACTTATATATGTTTTATACCTTCTTTATTATGCATTTACGGCCGGAGTGACTTATACTCCGAAAAATACGGTAACATATTGTGTTATTTTTAATTATATTATTTTGTCAACATTAGGAGGGACAAACTGTAAAAAGGAATTATTGATCTACTTCTTAATTTACTGTTAATATCTGCTTATTTTCTCTTTTAACATGTTCTATCTACACTTCTGTTAAAATGAAATAATCACTTATTCTCCTCTTCTTTGATACTTGACATTAGTTTTGGATGATGCCACACATTTAGGTATGGATCATGTTGATACCAAGTAGTTACAGGATCATACATTGGTCATATTCAAAGTCCTGCTAAAAATATAGTAGTAATCATAGTAGTATCGACTATTGTACTTGGTATCATTACAGTGGATGTCAGGTGTAGATCCACCCATGGCATTTGTTTACATCGTGACGGTGGTAAGCTATTGTATCCTCCTATGCTGTGTAGTGAAGCATGTTTAGCTATTCCCCCTCCTCCAGTGATAATGTTACTTGTAAGAAACTTACTTTATTTGTCGCCATGGAGACCAGGATTAGTGAATTAGAAGTAGCTAAAACACTGTGGATGGATGTTAGCTGCATGTGTTAAAGCAGCTCTTCCTGAGGGTGTTTCAGTGTTATAACGTCACCTTTATCTTGACTTTTTACACCAAAATGCGTCCATTCTCCCTTTTCTGTCTACTTGTAAGTACTCTGTGTGCGTGCGCTGCCGAACATGCTCCTCTGCTCGTAAAACCAGCGCCGTCATGACGTGGAATCGGTACTTTTCAAACAAAGTATAGTAGCGCTTTTGATTGATTAGTAGCGGTGATAGTAGCGGTATACCCTACAACAATGTGTACATATATTTTGCGATGAGGATTTTAGGTCATATCGCTCATTCTTGGGCAGATGCAGCAATGTAAGCAATAGGTGAGACACACGCTGCCTTCAAATGAAGTGACACAATAAGCAGCTATTTGCTAGAAATGCAGAGCAGCACATGTGATGTCTGAGTGATGACATGGCAACGTGGGTCCTATTCATCAACAGCAACGTCCACCACCCCACTTGACAAATGAGTCACTTCCTCTTTGATCACATGACAAGTATTATCTTGCTTCTTCAAGCCTGGGGAAAATGAGTTAATAAAACACTTCATTTTTTTAACTAAATGCAAATAATTATAAAATATGCATCTTCCAAACGTTATTATGTAATCATGCCAAATATGACATTATTACATAGTGTATTACAAAAATAGGTTTGTAAAGACAACATTAGTTTGTACTTGAAAATATGTAATAATCGAGTGCCTAGGTCAGGGGTCGGCAACCCAAAATGTTGAAAGAGCCATATTGGACCACAAATACAAAAACAAATCTGTCTGGAGCCGCAAAAAAATAAAAGCCATATTACATGTGTCATGAGATATACATTGAATTGAGATGACTTAAAGGAAACTAAATGAGCTCAAATATAGCTACAAATGAGGCATAATGATGCAATATGTACATATAGCTAGACTAAGTAGCATGTTAGCATCGATTAGCTTGCAGTCATGCAGTGAGCAAATATGTCTGATTAGCACTCCACACAAGTCAATAACATCAACAAAACTCACCTTTGTGCACTCACGCACAACATTAAAAGTGTGGTGGACAAAATGAGACAGAAAAAGAAGTGGCATAAAACACGTCCTAGAAAGTCGGAGAAAGTTCTACATGTAAACAAACTAAGGTGAGTTCAGGGACCGCCAAAATTAGTAGGACAAAACGGCGCTCGCCAAATACTCGAATCAGTGAAGCATGTTTAATATAAACTGTGTGCTTTATAACAATTAGGGAGGTTTGTGTCATGTTTGTCCTCCTACAGAAACCATACTAAAACAAAAAAATAGATTTTTCCCCCTCATCTTTTTCCATTCTTCATACATTTTTGAAAAATCTCCAGAGAGCCACTAGGGCGGCGCTAAAGAGCCGCATGCGGCTCTAGATCCGCGGGTTGCCGACCCCAGGCCTAGGCAAAGGTGTAGTACACAGGTGTCAAACCCAAGGCCCGGGGGCCAAATGTGGCCCGCCACTTCATTTTATTTGGCCCTGGAAATAATATGTATCAATAAAGTACTGCAACTTTTCTTACTAAATGTATTCATTTTTTTTCTATTTTGGGAGAAAAAACAAAAACATACTCTATGTAATCACAAATTATGTCAACCGAAATATTGTCTAATTATGCAAATACACACTACCGTTCAAAAGTTTGAGGTCACCCAAACAATTTAGTGTTCGAGCCTTCATTTGTAAGAACAAGAATAGACTGTGGAGTTTCAGATGAAAGTTCTCTTTTTCTGGCCATTTTGAGCGTTTAATTGACCCCACAAATGTGATGCTCCAGAAAGTCAATCTGCTCAAAGGAAGGTCAGTTTTGTAGCTTCTGTAACGAGCTAAAGTGTTTTCAGATGTGTGAACATGATTGCACAAGGGTTTTCTAATCATCAATTAGCCTTCTGAGCCAATGAGCAAACACATTGTACCATTAGAACACTGGAGTGATAGTTGCTGGAAATGGGCCTCTATACACCTATGTAGATATTGCACCAAAAAGCAGACATTTGCAGCTAGAATAGTCATTTAGCACATTAGCAATGTATAGAGTGTATTTCTGTAAAGTTAAGACTAGTTTAAAGTTATCTTCATTGAAAAGTACAGTGCTTTTCCTTCAAAAATAAGGACATTTCCATGTGACCCCAAACTTTTGAGCGCTAGTGTATGTTATCAAACATTCAAAGCAGTATTTAAATATAAATAAATACTACTAATAATGATTTCAAAGCTAAGTTATACATCAAATTGATGTAGAAGATTTCACGGTCAAATTGAGGAATTTACTGTGGTTTTTACAGCATTTTTCTCGAAATGAAAAAAACTGGACTTTTTAATAAACCGTGGTGCTGTTTTGGCATTTACAGTAATACACCCACAATTATACAGTTGTTGATTTGTGGTAAGAAAAAAACAACAAAAAAAACTATAAATGTTCCTGTAAAATTGTAGTTTTTTTTATTATTTACAGTAAAAAAAAAAACGGTAAATTTTACAGTAAAATTCTGGCAACTGAGCTGCCTTTTTTTTTTTTTTACCATAAAAACAGCAGTACTGTTTTTCAATTTACAGTAATATACACTACATTTACAGTAACATACACTACATTTACAGTAATATACACTACATTTACAGTAATATACACTACATTCACAGTAATATACACTACTTTTACAGTAACATACACTACATTTACAGTAATATACACTACATTTACAGTAACATAAACTACATTTACAGTAATATACACTACATTTACAGTAATATACACTACATTTACAGTAACATAAACTACATTTACAGTAATATGCACTACATTTACAGTAACATACACTACATTTACAGTAATATACACTACATTTACAGTAATATGCACTACATTTACAGTAATATACACTACATTTACAGTAATATACACTACATTTACAGTAACACACTACATTTACAGTAATATACACTACATTTACAGTAATATACACTACATTTACAGTAACATACACTACATTTACAGTAACATACACTACATTTACAGTAATATACACTACATTTACAGTAATATACACTACATTTACAGTAGGGCTGCAACTAACAACTAATTTGATAATCAATTAATCTGTCGATTATTACTTCAATTAATCGATTAATAATCGGATAAAAGAGACAAACTACATTTCTATCCTTTCCAGTATTTTATTGGAAAAAAAGCAGCATACTGGCACCATACTTATTTTAAATATTATTGTTTCTCAGCTGTTTGTAAATGTTGCAGTTTATAAATAAAGGATTATTAAAAATAAAAAAAAATAAAAAATAAAAAGTAGCCTCTGCGCATGACTAAATTAATTGCCAACTATTTTTATAATCGATTTAATGGATTAGTTGTTGCATCCCTAATTTACAATAATATACACTACATTTTGAGGTGAAATTATTGCAACTTATCTTTTTTTTTTACATTTTATATTAAAAAAAAAAATCTAATAAAATGCATGAAAAGTTGAGTAATAATAGTATTGACTGTTAGAAGCAAACATGCCTGCCATGTGGCCCTCAGTGACAAGAAGTGACCCCTCAGCTGTAATTATAATATGACTGCTACACTTTTATAGACATGCTGTCAAATGATAGCTTTTTTTTTTTAAACAGACCAATTAGAATGTTGATTAACCACTTGTTATTACCCGCATGCATCCTTTTAATTCATTTCAAAAAGCGTCCCTATGAAGGCCGCGATGTGGCCCTCCATGAAAACAAGCTTGACACCCCTTAGATTAGTTTCTTGTCAGATTCCTGCACAAGTTTACATTTCAACATGAATGAAGACAATAATAACGGATGAGATTTATCGAGACACTCCAATCGCTTTTTAGTGAGAAGCCCTCATTCATTCACTCCACATTCACACATTGGTGGTGGTAAGCTGCCCTGCCCTGGCTACATGTATTCACAGCAGCTTGAGTGGGTGAAGTGTCTTGCCCAAGGACACAACAGCAGCAACCAGGATGGCACTGAGCAGGAACCCACAACTTTCTGGACGGCTGCTGAACCATCTGTGCCATTTCCACTTTGGAGTGGGGTTGTATCGCACTACTAATCAATCAAAAACTGTACTATACTGTTTGAAAAGTACTGCTTCGCCATTTTTATTTTTCTGCAGGCATGACGGCGCATCGTTGTGACATTGCTGGAGCATGTTGGGCAGCGCACACACACAGAGTACTTACAAGCAGACACAGTGTGTAGACAGAAAAGGGAGAATGGACGCATTTTGGTGTAAAAACTAAAGAAAAAGGTGAAGTTATAACACTGAAACACCCTCAGGAAGAGCTTCTTTAACACATGCGGCTAACATCCATCCACAGTGTTTTAGCTACTTCTAAATCACTAATCCTGGTCTCCATGGCGACAAATAAAGTACGTTTCTTACAAGTATCATTATCACTGGAGGACGAGGAATAGCTAAACATGCTTCACTACACAGCGTAGGAGGATACAATAGCTCACAATGTAAACAAATGCCATGGGTGGATCTACACCTGACATCCACTGTAATGATACCAAGTACAATAGTCGATACTACTATGATTACATCGATATTTTTTATCATCACCAAATCTTTTTTCTTTTAAATTCATATTATGTTTATAAAGTCAGTAAATACGTCCCTGGACACATGAGGTATGACCAATGTATCATCCTGTAACTACTTGCTATCGCATTTTTCTTCTACATATAAAAAGTGCAACATTAAACAGTTTCAAGTCAACTCAGCCTCAGGTGAACTTTTCTTTCCCCCCCCAGCCTTTAACCCGGGTGACTTTCACTCAATCGTCATGTTTTTTGCCAGAAAAATCCGTTTATCCACATTGTGTGCGGTAAAGAGCAAACCTGCTTGCAGTTGCAATGTGGAAAATACCCTTTGGCTGGGCACGGAGCTAGCAGGTATGGCGAGGTAGTGCCTGGCTAATAAGAGGATATATTGTTCTTCCACCATAGAAGTGGCTCAAAATCTAGTTTTTAATGCAATATGGTCTTAAATCTGCTGCTATAAAAACATTTGTTAGTGCTTTAGCCCTGCCTGACTCGCCGAGGAGAGGCTGCTTGAATGCGGTGTTTGCACCACGCTCGTCTTTCTCTCCGTTGAAGCGATGTTCACTTGGGGGTGGTGCCGCTTCAAAGTGTTTGACGCGTTGTCAGCAGCAGCTGCTCTACAATGTCGGCAAACCTCCGTCCTCCATTGTTGTATCGCACCACGCAGCCAAAGTGTTCCCAAACGGGAGATGTTAACGAGGCAGGAGGGTCTTCTAGCTCTGGCTTTTAGATGTTGTCCTAGCCCGCTCGCTGCTAGCATGCCGTGTGTTGTGCATTGTTTACACAACGTACTTAATATGTCCGTGTGGAAACTCGTTCGGTACACCTCCCAACCGAACCGAAACGGTTCAATACAAATATACGTACCGTTACACCCCTACGATATAATGAATAATAAATACATAACTGTATTCTTTATGCTGTTATTTGACATTTTTAGCTATTATATATAACTTGCAGTATACAACTATTTTAGCTGACACATTAGCTACATTCGCACAAACTATCAGTATCGAATCGATATCGCCGATACCAGCTTGAATTTGACTCTGTATTGGATCGGAAAGACAATCAGTGGTATTACCGTGTATTGCCATTGGGCCTACAAATAAGGGAGTATCACTTGCAACTATACACCACAACAAGATGGCAGACTCTGCCTGGTATTTGCATATAGTGAGGAGCAGTGAGGAGCAGTGAGGAGCAGTGAGGAGCAGTGAGGAGCAGTGAGGAAACCAATCAATTGATGGCTGACCAAAAAAATGTGTGCAGATACGACCTTTGACCCGAGTCACCCCAGGCATCTTGGATCAGATATCCTTTCCAATCTATAATGTCCACGCTTTACATGTGATCCTTTCATTTTTGACCTCGGCTACGTCAAACAATCTGTATCGAATATCATTTCTTGAGAATTCACAAGGTCTCTGCTTTTGTATGGAAATAATCTCCAAAGTAGCGATATCAATATTTTGGTCATTTGTACACCTTTCAGAAATGTTGTTTAGTTCCCATTAAAACATTGTCATGTTGCACAATGACATGGAAGCATCGCATCATGTTAGTGTTGTCTCCATAACAACATTTTGGTACCGGTACCAAAATGTATTTCAACACTTTGACACATTTCTAAATAAAGGGAACCACAAAAAAAATTAATTATTGTCTTTCTTTGCACAACAAATGTTAGTGTACATGAAACATATGTTTATTATTGTCATTTAGTCCTTCAATCAAATAGACAACTTGTCTTTTAGTAGTAAGTAAACAAACAAAGACTCCTAATTAGTCGTATGCAGTAACATATTGTGTCATTTATACACCTATTATTTTGTACACGTTATGAGGGACAAACTGTAAAAATTAATTATTAATCTACTTGTTTATTTACTGTTAATATCTGCTTATTTTCTCTTTCAACATGTTCTATCTACACTTCTGTTCAAATGTAATAATCACTTATTCTTCTCTTCTTTGATACTTGACATTAGTTTTGGATGATACCACACATTTAGGTATGGATGTGATACCAAGTAGTTACAGGATCATACATTGGTCATATTCAAAGTCCTCATGTGTCCAGGGACATATTTATTGACTTTATAAACATTATATACATTTAAAAAAAAATAAAAAAGATTTTGTGATGATAAAAAATATCGATGTAATCATAGTAGTATCAACTAGATACACACCTGTATTTGGTATCATTACAGTGGATGTCAGGTGTAGATCCACCCATGGCATTTGTTTACATTGTGACGGTGGTGAGCTATTGTATCCTCCTACGCTGTGTAGTGAAGCATGTTTAGCTATTCCTCGTCCTCCAGTGATAATAATACTTGTAAGAAACTTACTTTATTTGTTGCCATGGAGACCAGAATTAGTGATTTAGAAGTAGCTAAAACACTGTGGATGGATGTTAGCTGCTAGCGACTTAAACAAGTTGAAAAACTTATTGGGGTGTTACCACTTAGTGGTCAATTGTACGGAATATGTACTGTACTGTGCAACCTACTAATACAAGTTTCAATCAATCAATCAATCAATCAATCAATCAATCAATCAATCAATCAGCTAGCTAGCCATGTGTTAAAGCAGCTCTTCCTGAGGGTGTTTCAGTGTTATAACTTCACCTTTATCTTTACTTTTTACACCAAAATGCGTCCATTCTCCCTTTTCTGTCTACACACTGTGTCTGCTTGTAAGTACTCTGTGTGTGTGCGCTGCCCAACATGCTCCTCTGCTCCTAAAACCAGCAATGTCACGACTCATGACGTGACAACGACACGCCGTCATGCTAACCGGTACTTCTGGGTACTGCGATACTATACTAGTAGCGGTATACTGTACAACTCTACCAGTTTGTATTACCTCTGTTTATTAAAGAGGAGCCGCTGCCCGACAACGCCAGCCGTGGGAACTAGCGTGCGGGCACGTCCACTGCACGCAAAGGCGAATGGCGAGGAGTCGGTAGCGTCTCCGGAAGCGTGCGCCCTGGCGTTGCGCAGCACCGGCCGTAAATGGCCATAACAAAGGCAAATTAAAAGATACCGGTATGGCGGAATTGTCTCAAATATATATCTCTTTGTAAAGTACACCTGTATTAACTGTAAAAGTGTCCTAGTGGCAGAAGTATGATAAAGCCAGCAGGTCAAGCACTAGTACTCACCATGTGGGCTGGCATCTGAGGAGGAATCCATGTCTGTAGTGGTAAAGCCCTCGTCTTCAATGGACGTATCGGGAGTAGGCGTGTCTGCTGTGGTGCTGTTCTCACTATCCACAGACGTGGTAGGAGAGGAGGCCTCCGGGCTTTGCGTGGGCTGGAAGCCATCGGCTGGAGTTTGGGACGGGGACAGAGGGATGGGTGCCAACCAGACGGTGGTGTTAGAATCCACCACTTGGACATCCTCGGCAACAGCTGGGCTCGCCATTGTTGTCGTCGTCGGTGGCGGTGTTGTCGTCACTGGGATGACTCCGAGGGTCAGTGCTGTCGGTGGCCCTGTGGCGGCTTGCTTGATCTTAACGTGTGCGGTGGGGACTTCTGCCCATTTTCCCGAGATATTTGGAGCAGCTGAAGAAAAGGGGGAGACTAAGTCAAAGTCCAAAAAGTGGTAGTTTTCCTTCAAGACCATGTTTGAAATACATTGGATCTACTTGTTCCTTATCATTTCTATGCAGGTGATATTCAACTCTTATGCTCCTTCAAGGATTCAGAGTTTCGCTTTTTGAACTTGTATGGGTCAGTAGACTCCATAAGGAAGCCCTAAAAACTACAAGAAGAGGACTTGGCCTGAAGAACTTTGATACTTTTCTAAATAAAGGGCACCACAAAAAATGGCATTATTGGCTTTATTTGAACAAAAATGCTAGAGTACATGAAACATATGTTTATTATTGTCATTTAGTCCTTAAAGGCCTACTGAAAGCCACTACTAGCGACCACGCAGTCTGATAGTTTATATATCAATGATGACATCTTAACATTGCAACACATGCCAATACGGCCGGGTTAACTTAGAAAGTGACATTTTAAAATTCCCGGGAAATATCCTGCTGAAACATCGCGGTATGATGACGTATGCGCGTGACGAAGTCCGAGTAACGGAAGTTATGGTACCCCGTAGAATCCTATACAAAAAGCTCTGTTTTCATTTCATAATTCCACAGTATTCTGGACATCTTTTGCAATTTTTTAATGAACAATGAAGGCTGCAAAGAAGACAGTTGTAGGTGGGATCGGTGTATTAGCAGCGGACTACAGCAACACAACCAGGAGGACTTTGTTGGAGCGCTAGCTGCGCTAGCCGCGCTAGCCGCCGACCTCACCTTGACTTCCTACGTCTCCGGGCCGCCAAACGCATCGGGTGAAGTCCTTCGTCCTTCTGCCGATCGCTGGAACGCAGGTGAGCACGGGTGTTGATGAGCAAATGAGGGCTGGCTGGCGTAGGTGGAGAGCTAATGTTTTTAGCATAGCTCTGTGCAGTCCGGTTGCTAAGTTAGCTTCAATGGCGTCGTTAGCACAGCATTGTTAACCTTCGCCAGCCTGGAAAGCATTAACCGTGTATTTACATGTCCACGGTTTAATAGTATTGTTGATTTTCTATCTATACTTCCCGTCAGGGGTTTATTTATTTTGTTTCTATATGCAGTTAAAGCAAGATGCTATCACGTTAGCTCGTAGCTAAAGCATTTCGCCGATGTATTGTCGTGGAGATAAAAGGCACTGAATGTCCATTTGGCGTTCTGGACTCTCATTTTCAAGAGGATATAGTATCCCAGGTGGTTTAAAATACAAATCTGTGATCTACAATAGAAAAAGGAGAGAGTGTGGAATCCAATGAGCCAGCTTGTACCTAAGTTACGGTCAGAGCGAAAAAAGATACGTCCATCACTGCCTCTCAAGTCCTTCACTGTAACGTTCCTCATCTACAAATCTTTCATCCTCGCTCAAATTAATGGGGTAATCATCACTTTCTCGCTCCGAATCTCTCTCGCTCCATTGTAAACAACGGGGAATTGTGAGGAATACTAGCTCCTGTGACGTCACGCTACTTCCGCTACAGGCAAGTTGCGAACTTTATCGTCGATTTTCTCTACTAAATCCTTTCAGCAAAAATATGGCAATATCGCGGAATGATCAAGTATGACACATAGAATGGATCTGCTATTCCCGTTTAAATAACAAAAAATCATTTCAGTAGGCCTTTAAATCAAATGTTGAACATACTAGACAACTTGTCTTTTAGTAGTAAGTAAACAAACAAAGACTCCTAATTAGTATCATATCAAAGTATCATAACATGAAACAGCACATTCTGTAGAGACAGTCAGAAAGCGGTTTTAAGGTGGCCTGTAAAACTAATTACAAGCAACATTTCTACTGAAGCACCACCATCACATGTTCAGTAGACTACAAGGAAGTGTTTTAAATATATGTTTAAAAACTATTATTTCTTACAGTTTAATGGGATTTCATTTGTTTCATTCAATTTCTCCCCTAATTAAAATGTCCTGCAGTACATTTGATACACACTCAACAGCTAAGGCATAAACAACATACATACAACATAAAAAGACACTTTGGTAATATTATAAAATGTATTTCAAAATAAAATGAGCTCTTGCACACATTTCAAAGTTCAACTGAAAGACTTTTACAGACACATTGCAGGTGTGTGTTTTGACAAGCATAGACCTGCTCAACATATCTTTGTGCTCTTCACTGTAAAAACAGGTTTAATCATTTCTGTACTGTATAGTGTCTTACTTGTGGCAGGGACATGATCCTGGCCTGAGGCCCCCAGGGCGAGACTGAGCAGCAGGAGCAGGGGACACACACCCATTGTGTCCTACATCAGCTAAACAAAGAAGGTCAAGTTAGAAAAATGATCATATGAACTGTATGGATCTTTCTGTGCTGGACTATGCATGAAGAGACTAGGTCTGGGCCCAGGACACATTTTGCTCCACGATATATTGACCTACAAATTAGTGTTGATAAACGATATTATTGCCATTATTCTTGTAATGATAATACGTAATGATAATGCAAAAGTATACCCTTTCAAATGCAATAAATCTGTATTTATTGAATGTTCTAACACTGTAATTGAAATGTAAACTTTTAAATACTAAGTTGAATTAAAAAAAAAACCAAATAATAAAAATAACAGCACAGCGGAAAGCAAAAATATAAGTTCTGTCTCTGTTAATGAGGGGGTGACAATAAATAAAATGGCTAAATAAAGCTACTGTAACCAAAATGATGACAATTATTATTATTGTGGTATTGCTTAATGTGCTCAAAAAGTAATTATACACACGCTAAAATCCATGCTGTATTTTTTGAATCAATACAAGTTTATTTGTAAAGAACTAAAATCAAAATAAATGTTTTTCTAAAAAATGTAAATTACGTGAACAGTTATTTCACTTCCGGTAAACGTGACGTCACGTGTCCGTCTGTTTTAACTTGACTCTGTGGAGTTTATATCCATAACCAGCACAGCCTTTATGTTCAATGTCAATACTGGATCTTGACCTATATCTTCATTATTAATACTACCACTAATATTCTCTCAATCTTACATTTTTATTCATGTATTTTCACATAGATTTCCTCATATGTTTTACACTACTTTTTAGATGGCGTTAGTTGTAGTTCTTCTCCAGTGTGGACGCCTCAAAGTTGGCATTTTTTCCCCAACTCCTCAGTGCCATGCCATGTTTTGTTATTGTCATCAGTCGAAGTGTGTGTTTGTGTTCTTTGTGTACAGCACTTTGGCTTTGCCACTTGCCAGTGGATGAAAAGTAGGGATGATACTCGAAACCGGTTTTCCCGGTTGTTCGATAAGAAAAGAACCGAGTTCTCGGACTCAAATCCCTTTTTTGAGAACCGGTACCCGTTATCGAGACCACTATAGTAAAGAAAAAGAGTTGGTTCTTTATTCGAATCCCTCGGAACGAATCCCGTCCCGACCAGAAATGCTCCGTGTGACATCACAAGAAATGGCGTCACGTAGCTCAGTCATCAGCGAAAGCAGGAAAAACAATGGACCGGAAGAAGTGCTCCAAGGTGTAATAAAGTTCAAAACAAAAGGTATAATCCAATGAATAACTTTACTGAGAGATTTGAGCAGGGTACAAACTCATGAAGAACACTTTTACCACCAACCGGAAACATAGCAACCAGGCTAGCAACGCACCTCCTTTACGGCAGCTGTCACAACCTTCTTAAAACAACCGCAGCACATACATATATATACAACACTGCAGCACATACATATATATACAACATATATGACACCGCAGCACATACATATATATACAACATATACAACACCGCAGCACATACATATATATACAACATATATGACACCGCAGCACATACATATATATACAACATATACAACACTGCAGCACATACATATATATACAACATATACAACACTGCAGCACATACATATATATACAACATATACAACACCGCAGCACATACATATATATACAACACATCTCCCTTTTTTAACTTTTGTTTTTCTTTCCTTGTAAACGTTACAAAATCACACTGTATATGTGTTGTCTGTCTAATTATAAATAATGCAGACGAGGCGTCTTGGCTGAGTTCTTGACGTTTACTTTCACAGCGTGGCAACATGCAACAACACTTTTCGGGGCTACCGCGCATGCTCGTCACTCCCGTTGCATGCTGGGTAGTGTAGTTGTTATATTCCCTATCTCATCACATCTTTCCCCCTATAAAGAAATAATGTTAACTCAATAAAGTGTATTTTTTTTTAGCTTTAACTTTTCCTTTTTTAGCATTGTAACCACATTTGCAAACAACTTTTCTCTTCATAGAATTTTCTTTCAATAAAGAAATAAAGTGCAAAAATGTCAAAGCATCATAACAAACAGTTATGTTCCAATAGCAGCAGAAGTGCACTTTTTGGAGAGCTGTAT
Source organism: Entelurus aequoreus (assembly GCF_033978785.1). Taxonomy (NCBI): domain Eukaryota; kingdom Metazoa; phylum Chordata; class Actinopteri; order Syngnathiformes; family Syngnathidae; genus Entelurus; species Entelurus aequoreus. The sequence continues at coordinate 100,412,147 of NC_084731.1, forward strand.
TATTTTCACTTTTGTGCCCAAGGGACTGATTTTATTTAACACTATATTATTATTTATACACCTATAGTGATCACAGAGACAGCTTGTTTTTGTGTTACTGTATATATTTGTTTTTCTGAAAAATCCCACTTAATATACTTTGGGTAACAACAGTCAATATTTATTTATTTCATTTTATTTTTTTAGGTGGGTAACAGTCAATATTTATTTATTTATTAGATTAAATCGTTTTCTTATATAATAAAAGTGAGCTTTTGTTAAACCAAATATTGTGTGTTTTTTTCCACATACAACAACCTATCTGGACTCCATAAGAGAATCAATAAGGAATCGGTTCGATAAGAGGATCCGATAATAGGCTCAAACTCGATAATTTCTTATCAAACATCATCCCTAATGAAAAGTGCTGTACAAATAAAGTTGGATTTGATTTAGACCAGGGGTCCCCAAACTACAGCCCGCGGGTAGTTCGGAGTAAAGAAATATTTTTATCATCCATCCATCCATTTTCTACCGCTTGTCCCTTTTGGGGTCGCGGGGAGTGCTGGAGCCTATTTCAGCTGCATTCGGGTGGAAGGCGGGGTACACCCTGGACAAGACACCACCTCATCACAGATGTACAACATTCACACACTAGGGAGCATTTAGTGTTGCCAATCAACCTATCCCCAGGTGCATGTCTTTGGAGGTGGGAGGGGCCTATCCCCAGGTGCATGTCTTTGGAGGTGGGAGGGGCCTATCCCCAGGTGCATGTCTTTGGAGGTGGGAGGGGCCTATCCCCAGGTGCATGTCTTTGGAGGTGGGAGGGGCCTATCCCCAGGTGCATGTCTGGCAGGAAGCCGGTGTAGAAGCCCCACAGTCACGTTGAGAACATGCAAACTCCACACAGAAAGATCCCGAGCCCGGGATTGAACCCAGGACTACTCAGGACCTTCATGTTGTGAGGCACATGCACTAACCCCTCATTATTTTCTTTAATCTGTTTTTTTCCAGCATTTTCCCATCGACAACGTGACGTCATCACACACAAATGCGGCCCCCGGGTCCAAAATTTTGTGGACCCCTGATTTAGACAGTAATGTATTTATGCAAGTTTAGATGAGGGAACGGCGTTTCTTAATAAGAAAAGACATGTATGTCTTTTGTTTACATGATAGCATTTAGGACAGCGAGCAAGCTAACACCTCCATAGTCTTCTCAAAGTGTGGTTAATCACACTTTTTTCATCATTGTCATTTAAAAGGGTAATACCAAGCAGCGGTTACCATTACTACGGTCTTTTGTAGAACAAACGCCCGCAACTGCTGAAACTGATGCAAAAGAGTGAACCCTCTTGTAATCTGCAACAACGCAAACATGAGGCAATTATTGAGGAGGGAAAATTTACCGCCTTCCTTTTCATGTATCGTTCGGTTAATTGATTCATGGAATATCGGCCCAGGTCTAGAAGAGACGCTCCCAGTATATCCTTTTTGTTTTTCTAGTCAAATCCAGGCTTGTTGGAGTGTGTTTACCTAAAGACGTGAAGATGGGATCACTCACTCATTCGCACAGCAGGTTTCTAGAAAAGAAGAGAGCACAGGAAGAATGACTCATCAAATTTACCTTTAGGACAATTTTTTTCTGGAGAACATGCTCGGAGATCAGCGTTGAAAAGAGGTAGTGAGATGCAAGCGGTGTTGGTCAGAGCGTAAACACCAAACATCAGCAAACAAATGCAACCTCTGAGACAGAAAACATAACAGCCCTGCGAGATGTTGTTTACATTTGCAAAGCCAACAAACAAATGTGGGCCATTTGTCCCAAGAACAAATAGGATGATCACATTGAAATGTCAGTGGTTGAACTGTGGCTTGCAGAGACGCTGCAAAAGTGACTGTAATCCTGGATGTCAGCAGAGTCTGTTATCTCCCACACCAAACTGTCATAATCTGTGGGTATAATCTCATGATTTTGAGCCTGCTATAATCCAGCACATCTGCCACTTTGCAGAGAGACTTGGGCAGCGAGCGAGCCAAAGACTGCACTAGAATACCAGAAAAAGATGATGCTGTACTGTAAATGGCAGATTATTGTCTTGGCGAGTATGAGAAGAAATTGGGTGATAAAAACACAAATTCAGCCGTACTATAAAGCATATTTGTATCAATCAATCCATGTTTATTTATATAGCCCTAAATCACAAAAGTCTCAAAGGGCTGCACGAGCCACAACAACATCCTCGGCACAGAGCCCACACAAGGGACGTCGATGTGAATGACTATGAGAAACCTTGGGGAGGATCACATATGTGGGTAACCCCCCCCCTCTAAGTACAGTCCCTAGTGGATCCAACATAACAGTGAGAGTCCAGTCCATAGTGGGGCCCTAATAAGCCGGAGTTCTTTGAAGGCAGGTTTCTTGCCGGGACATATGGTACAATACAGTCAGCAAGATAGGATGGAGCTAGACCGTGTAGTATTTTATACGTAAGTATAAAATATCACACGTACCACAATCAAAACAAGAACATTCTCACTTTGAGATTCAGTAACATTAATAGCCTATTAGGGTTGTACGGTATACCGGTACTAGTATAGTACCGCGATACTAATAAATCATATTCGGTACTATACCACCTCTAAAAAGTACCAGTTACCCCCACCCCATGCCCCCCCCCCTTTTTTAACGGGCATGACGGCGCGTCGTCACGTCATGGCATTGCTGGTTTTACCAGCAGAGGAGCATGTTGGGCAGCGCACACACACAGAGTACTTACAAGCAGACACAGTGTGTAGACAGAAAAGGGAGAATGGACGCATTTTGGTGTGAAAACTAAAGATAAAGGTGAAGTTATAACACTGAAACACCCTCAGGAAGAAATGCTTTTGGCTACTTCTAAATCACTAATCCTGGTCTCCATGGCGACAAATAACGTAAGTTTCTTACAAGTATCATTATCACTGTAAGGACGAGGAATAGCTAAACATGCTTCACTACACAGTGTAGGAGGATACAATAGCTCACCACCGTCACAATGTAAACAAATGCCATGGGTGGACATCCACTGTAATGATACCAAGTACAAGAGCGTATCTAGTCGATACTACTATGATTACATCGATATTTTTTAGCATCAATAAATCTTTTTTCCCTTTTTTAAAATTCATATTATGTTTATAAAGTCAGTAAATATGTCCCTGGACACATGAGGACTTTGAATATGACCAATGTATGATCCTGTAGCTACTTGGTATCACATCCATACCTAAATGTGTGGTATCATCCAAAACTAATGTCAAGTATCAAAGAAGAGAAGAATAAGTGATTATTACATTTGAACAGAAGTGTAGATAGAACATGTTGAAAGAGAAAATAAGCAGATATTAACAGTAAATGAACAAGTAGATTAATAATCAATTTTTACAGTTTGTCCTTTATAATGTGTACAAAATAATAGGTGTATAAATGACACAATATGTTACTGCATACGTCAGCAGACTAATTAGGAGTCTTTGTTTGTTTACTTACTACTAAAAGACAAGTTGTCTAGTATGTTCAACATTTTATTGAAGGACTAAATGACAATAATAAACATATGTTTCATGTACACTAACATTTGTTGTTCAAATAAAGACAATAAGTCCAATTTTTGTGGTCCCCTTTATTTAAAAAAGTATGTAAAAGTATAGTACATTTTGTCAGCGGTACCAACTTATTGGTATCGGGACAACATTAGTATGGAGAGTGAAATCCTCCACAGGTTGGGTTACAACAATAATGTGGTTTCCAGTTTTGGCAGGGGGGTCAGTTTTTGTTTGGAGTCACTCAAGTGGTTCTGTAAAGTCAACAAGGACAGGCTATTGCTGTCCCAACAGAACCTTTATTGACTGAAACAAAAGGGCTGTATACAAATCAATGCAAACAAAGAGTCAAATCAAGCTGTGAAGATAATAATTGGTGAGAAAGTACATTAGACACTTCCCAAGCAGCAACATTTGAACACTGACAACTTGCCAGTTCAACTGCTCATCACAGAACATGGAGGTAAACATTGAACTGCTTGACAACTCAAGTCTTGTGCATCTGCTGGAGCTTACCTTTTTGTTTAGGTATTTTAAAGTTGTATGGTAATGTGGTGTGACAGTGTGAGTGGCAATGTGTAATGTTAGCAACGGACTAATTAACAATGTCGATTTTGTGATTGATGTCCTGTGACAAAACAAGGAGCTGTTTACACAAGTGCAATGTAGCAAAGATACTCAGTTCAGGGTTTCCTGCAGCGCTACGTTGTAAAGGCGGCCGTCTTAACAACAAAGAGCCACCGCCTAAACTAAAGTCTTGTTTTCTTTTTAATTTCTTTTTTTTTTTTTTGTTCTGTCCAGCTTTTTGTAGATGCCCATATCAGCTGTTCAGATTTATTTGACAAAAGAGAAGTCTAGGATACTTCTCTTGTCGCCTTATTTGTATTTGACTTTATTAAATGTATTTATATTATCATTTGGTGCTAAACTAAACTCTTAACAAGCTGCTACGCTTCGTACTGCCTCTGCCTCTGTCAGTGCGTCTCTGCAGCACCCAGCATTGTCACACCCACACAACCATCTGATTGGTTACACGCAGAGCGGTAACAGCCAATCAGCAGTGAGTATGCAGAGCGCATGTAACAGCCAATCAGCAGTGAGTATTCAGAGCGCATGTAACAGCCAATCAGCAGTGAGTATTCAGAGCGCATGTGACAGCCAATCAGCAGTGAGTATTCCGAGCGCATGTAGTCAGTGCTCACGGCAGAGAGGAGAGACGGTGCAGGTGAGCAGAAAGGTGTTTAGCAGGTAAGCATCAGGCAGCGGACTCTCCCCAAATGATAATAAACACCTCCCAGTCAACTACTAGTGACATCACTATGTGCCCGTTGACCTTCTAGAAATATAAGCGGCAGCTCAGCTCGCTCGCAGTCCTTTAGGTGAAGGCTAATTAATTAGCTTTTAGCGTAACGTTAGCTCATTTTGCGGTGTGTGTGTGCGTGCGTGTGTGTTACGGACAGCAAAGCCCTGTCTGTCTGAGAGAAAGACAAGCATTATTGACCTACAGTTAACAACTAAGTTATTTCACTTTACCTTTTTCGGTGTTGAAGCAGCAAAAAAGGACATTATGTTAAATGAAGAGTTTCTGTCTCTGATAGTTGATATAATAATGTAAGTGCATCATAAAGCCTACATGAACTCCATGGTGTTCAGGGACCAATAGTCTCTCCTATTGCTATTGTACCATTTTTTCAGCTATAGTTAAAACTTAAAGTTAAAGTACTAATGATTGTCACACTCACACGAGATGTGGCGAAATTATTCTCTGCATTTGACTCATCCCCTTGTTCACCCCCTGGGAGGTGAGGGGAGCAGTGAGCAGCAGCGGTGGCCGCGCCCGGGAATCATTTTTGGTGATTTAACCCCCAATTCCAACCCTTGATGCTACATTAATCATTAGTAACGTAGCAGCCTAGTTTTTAATGGCAGGGTCCCTGCTATCACATGTTGATCAAAATATAACATTTACATCATAAAAATCAACTACAGGCTTCCCAAATGCTGTAATAAATGAAGCATGATGAGTTGAGCATATGTCAGCATGTGGCCCCACTTTTAACTCTTTTTTTCAAACGCTTATTGCAAACGATTATTTACAGTAAGTCATTAATTTGACTTAGTCATTATTTTGTCTTAGTAAGTCAATATTTACTAAGTCAAAATAATGACATACTTAGTATCTCAGGTAACTGGGACTGTTTTGTGTTTTGTTTTTACTTTACGGAAAAAATATGGAGATATACATCGTATATTGCCATTCAGCATACGGAGCGGGAAACACAACCAAAAATTGTAGGCTTTTTCACGCGACGAAGCCGGCCTACTTCACCTCACCACAGTCTGTAGTCTATTTCCCCCCACAGCCGGCCTACTTCACTTCACCACAGTCTGTAGTCTATTGCCCCCCACAGCCGGCCTACTTCACTTCACCACAGTCTGTAGTCTATTGCCCCCCACAGCCGGCCTACTTCACTTCACCACAGTCTGTAGTCTATTGCCCCCCACAGCCGGCCTACTTCACTTCACCACAGTCTGTAGTCTATTGCCCCCCACAGCCGGCCTACTTCACTTCACCACAGTCTGTAGTCTATTGCCCCCCACAGCCGGCCTACTTCACTTCACCACAGTCTGTAGTCTATTGCCCCCCACAGCCGGCCTACTTCACTTCACCCCAGTCTGTAGTCTATTTCCCCCCACAGCCGGCCTACTTCACTTCACCACAGTCTGTAGTCTATTGCCCCCCACAGCCGGCCTACTTCACTTCACCACAGTCTGTAGTCTATTGCCCCCCACAGCCGGCCTACTTCACTTCACCACAGTCTGTAGTCTATTGCCCCCCACAGCCGGCCTACTTCACTTCACCACAGTCTGTAGTCTATTGCCCCCCACAGCCGGCCTACTTCACTTCACCACAGTCTGTAGTCTATTGCCCCCCACAGCCGGCCTACTTCACTTCACCACAGTCTGTAGTCTATTGCCCCCCACAGCCGGCCTACTTCACTTCACCCCAGTCTGTAGTCTATTTCCCCCCACAGCCGGCCTACTTCACTTCACCACAGTCTGTAGTCTATTGCCCCCCACAGCCGGCCTACTTCACTTCACCACAGTCTGTAGTCTATTGCCCCCCACAGCCGGCCTACTTTACTTCACCACAGTCTGTAGTCTATTTCCCCCCACAGCCGGCCTACTTCACTTCACCACAGTCTGTAGTCTATTGCCCCCCACAGCCGGCCTACTTCACTTCACCACAGTCTGTAGTCTATTTCCCCCCACAGCCGGCCTACTTCACTTCACCACAGTCTGTAGTCTATTTCCCCCCACAGCCGGCCTACTTCACTTCACCACAGTCTGTAGTCTATTGCCCCCCACAGCCGGCCTACTTCACTTCACCACAGTCTGTAGTCTATTGCCCCCCACAGCCGGCCTACTTCACTTCACCACAGTCTGTAGTCTATTGCCCCCCACAGCCGGCCTACTTCACTTCACCCCAGTCTGTAGTCTATTTCCCCCCACAGCCGGCCTACTTCACTTCACCACAGTCTGTAGTCTATTGCCCCCCACAGCCGGCCTACTTCACTTCACCACAGTCTGTAGTCTATTGCCCCCCACAGCCGGCCTACTTCACTTCACCCCAGTCTGTAGTCTATTTCCCCCCACAGCCGGCCTACTTCACTTCACCACAGTCTGTAGTCTATTGCCCCCCACAGCCGGCCTACTTCACTTCACCACAGTCTGTAGTCTATTGCCCCCCACAGCCGGCCTACTTTACTTCACCACAGTCTGTAGTCTATTTCCCCCCACAGCCGGCCTACTTCACTTCACCACAGTCTGTAGTCTATTGCCCCCCACAGCCGGCCTACTTCACTTCACCACAGTCTGTAGTCTATTTCCCCCCACAGCCGGCCTACTTCACTTCACCACAGTCTGTAGTCTATTTCCCCCCCACAGCCGGCCTACTTCACTTCACCACAGTCTGTAGTCTATTGCCCCCCACAGCCGGCCTACTTCACTTCACCACAGTCTGTAGTCTATTGCCCCCCACAGCCGGCCTACTTCACTTCACCACAGTCTGTAGTCTATTTCCCCCCACAGCCGGCCTACTTCACTTCACCACAGTCTGTAGTCTATTTCCCCCCACAGCCGGCCTACTTCACTTCACCACAGTCTGTAGTCTATTGCCCCCCACAGCCGGCCTACTTCACTTCACCACAGTCTGTAGTCTATTTCCCCCCACAGCCAGCCTACTTCACTTCACCCCAGTCTGTAGTCTATTGCCCCCCACAGCCGGCCTACTTCACTTCACCACAGTCTGTAGTCTATTGCCCCCCACAGCCGGCCTACTTCACTTCACCACAGTCTGTAGTCTATTGCCCCCCACAGCCGGCCTACTTCACTAAACCACAGTCTGTAGTCTATTGCCCCCCACAGCCGGCCTACTTCACTTCACCACAGTCTGTAGTCTATTGCCCCCCACAGCCGGCCTACTTCACTTCACCACAGTCTGTAGTCTATTGCCCCCCACAGCCGGCCTACTTCACTTCACCACAGTCTGTAGTCTATTTCCCCCCACAGCCGGCCTACTTCACTTCACCACAGTCTGTAGTCTATTGCCCCCCACAGGCGGCCTACTTCACTTCACCCCAGTCTGTAGTCTATTGCCCCCCACAGCCGGCCTACTTCACTTCACCCCAGTCTGTAGTCTATTGCCCCCCACAGCCGGCCTACTTCACTTCACCACAGTCTGTAGTCTATTGCCCTCCACAGCCGGCCTACTTCACTTCACCCCAGTCTGTAGTCTATTTCCCCCCACAGCCGGCCTACTTCACTTCACCACAGTCTGTAGTCTATTGCCCTCCACAGCCGGCCTACTTCACTTCACCCCAGTCTGTAGTCTATTTCCCCCCACAGCCGGCCTACTTCACTTCACCACAGTCTGTAGTCTATTGCCCCCACAGCCGGCCTACTTCACTTCACCACAGTCTGTAGTCTATTGCCCCCCACAGGCGGCCTACTTCACTTCACCACAGTCTGTAGTCTATTCCCCCCCACAGCCGGCCTACTTCACTTCACCCCAGTCTGTAGTCTATTTCCCCCCACAGCCGGCCTACTTCACTTCACTACAGTCTGTAGTCTATTTCCCCCCACAGCCGGCCTACTTCACTTCACTACAGTCTGTAGTCTATTGCCCCCCACAGCCGGCCTACTTCACTTCACCACAGTCTGTAGTCTATTGCCCCCCACAGCCGGCCTACTTCACTTCACCACAGTCTGTAGTCTATTGCCCCCACAGCCGGCCTACTTCACTTCACCACAGTCTGTAGTCTATTGCCCCCCACAGGCGGCCTACTTCACTTCACCACAGTCTGTAGTCTATTGCCCCCCACAGGCAGCGATGAGATGGAGACGTGATGGTGGCGACAGGCCAAATTACACTGTTCCTTACACCCACCCCCTTACGCACCTTCCCCGTCCGTCCGCCTGTCCCGGGTGTGACGCCCCCTTCCCCCTGGAGAGACACCACCTTAACTAACACATTTTCTGGGGGAAACACTGCAGTTGTTCCTTTTGCATATTTGACAGGACATTTTCCCCATTCAAAATTAATTGGCCATTTTTCCAAACTTCCACCATTTCCACATTTTTCAACCGATTCAAACCATTTCACCTTCAACACATTCCACCATCCTGGTAATTCGAACTATAATTTTTCCAAGTTCAAAAAAAATTCCAGGATTTTCCCACATCCCTATTTCCACCCTTTTTCTGGCGACCACTCCTTCCACAATTTTCAACGCATTCCAACCGCTCCACTGTCAAAACATTCCTCTTAATCAGGACAAAAAACAAAGTTGTTTTTTGAACTGAAGAAATTCCCGGTTTTCCCGAAATTCCAGGAATTCCGTAATACAATTTCTAAATTCAACATGTTAGTACTTCAACATTTCCCGACTGATTTGAAAAATTCCAACACCAACCATTTCAACTCATTCAGACCATTCAAATTTTTTTTAAATTTTCAAAAAAATTCCCGCTTTGCCCGAAATTCCCAATTTTTCTGAAATTCCCATTGAAATCAATTAGACATTCTTCAAAGTTGCACAATTCCCACATTTTTCGTCCGATTCAAACCGTTCCAACTTGTAAAATATTCAGCCTGCTCAGGAATTGTGTCCAGGATTTCAGTTCACACTTGTAGTGGTTAATCATGTAAGGTAAGTTCCCTGGGTTACCGTCCACAGCGCTGTGCAGAAGTGGCTAGCGAGCGGCAACTAATGAAGACAGCTGCTTCTCTGCCTGTGGCCAAGTGCAGACCTCATAGGAGTGAAAGGGCTGGACTGTTCCCATGCCATTCCATTCACAGGGTGAATAGAACACTTATAGGTGCAATATAAAAGAAGTCCAATTAAAGCACCATGACAACCAGCAACTAAGACGCAAGATCAACTCAGGGTAGTCGTTTAATATGAGTCGCAACTCAAGTCTTTCGGTTTTAGAGGGGTTTTGCATTTATATACTAACTTAGGAATAAAGTAATACATTATGTAAAACTTTGTACTTCAAAGACTTCGGGGCATACCTACAAGATGAAGCTAGACACATTAAAGCAGACCTGGGCAAAATAGGCCCCGCGGGGCCCATTAAGATTTTCAATCCAGCCCGCCGGACGTTCTGCATCATTTTTTTAGACCTTTATTTGCCATTATGATGTTTTAAATGACTAAGTCTTCAACTATAGAAAGTATTTCAATGGTCGAAATCTGCACTTTTGGGTGTTCTAGGAGTTATTAGGGTCATCTAGGTCACAACACCTCAGACCAGGAACAAAGCAGAGTGGGCGGGGCTTGTTTACAGAGCAGCCATTTGTTGTTTTTGATTGATTGATTGAAACTTTTATTAGTAGATTGCAAAGGAAGAGAATAGATGATATGAAACAGTACAGTACATATTCCGTACAATTGACCACTAAATGGTAACACCCCAGTAAGTTTTTCAACGTGTTTAAGTCGGGGTCCACGTTAATCAATTCATGGTACAAATATATACTATCAGCATAATGCAGTCATCACACAAGTTCATCATCAGAACAAGGTCACCATACAAGAGTAGCTCTCAGCTTCTTATGGTATGTACATCAAGCTGTAAACATTGAGAGTTCCAAGATACAAAGCAAGAAAGAGTATATACATTGAATTAGTTACAATCCGGGGGGTGGGATGTGGAGGGGGTTGGGTTAGGTTAGGTTGCTATCAGCATATTGCAGTCATCATACAAGTGTATCATCTATATCTAAAATCTATCATCTTGCTTTGCTTGATTGTAAAAGATGTCTATGGAGGAGCTGGTCTGAGAAGTAAAAGATGTTCATATGTTGTTAAAGGCCTACTGAAATGATTTTTTTTTATTTAAACGGGAATAGCAGATCCATTCTATGTGTCATACTTGATCCTTTCGCGATATTGCCATATTTTTGCTGAAAGGATTTAGTAGAGAACAACGACGATAAAGTTCGCAACTTTTGGTCGCTGATAAAAAAAAGCCTTGCCTGTAGCGGAAGTAGCGTGACGTCACAGGAGCTAGTATTCCTCACAATTCCCCGTTGTTTACAATGGAGCGAGAGAGATTCAGAGCGAGAAAGTGATGATTACCCCATTAATTTGAGCGAGGATAAAAGATTCGTAGATGAGGAACGTTACAGTGAAGGACTTGAGAGGCAGCGATGGACGTATCTTTTTTCGCTCTGACCGTAACTTAGGTACAAGCTGGCTCATTGGATTCCACACTCTCTCCTTTTTCTATTGTGGATCACGGATTTGTATTTTAAACCACCTGGGATACTATATCCTCTTGAAAATGAGAGTCGAGAACGCCAAATGGACATTCACAGTGACTTCTATCTCCACGACAATACATCGACGAAGCTCTTTAGCATGAGCTAACGTGATAGCATCTGTCTCAAATGCAGATAGAAACAAAATAAATAAATCCCTGACTGGAAGGATAGACAGAAGATCAACAATACTACTATCAGGAGACACCGAACCAAACAGTGGACATGTAAATACACGGTTAATGTGTATTCGACGCCTGTCGAAGCCTAGCAATGCTGTTGCTAACGACGCTAACTTAACAACGGGACCTCGTCAGAGCTATGATAAAAACATTAGCGCTCCACCTACGCCAGCCAGCCCTCATCTGCTCATCAACACCCGTGCTCACCTGCGTTCCAGCGATCGACGATGCGGTCGGCGGCCCAGAGACGTAGGAAGTCAAGGTGAGGTCGCCGGCGCTAGCGTCTGCTATACAACAAAGTCCTCCTTGTTGTGTTGCTACAGCCAGCCGCTAATACATCGATCCCACCTACAGTGTTCTTCTTTGCAGCCTCCATTGTTCATTAAACAAATTGCAAAAGATTCACCAACACAGATGTCCAGAATACTGTGGAATTTTGTCGAAGAAAACAGAGTGTCCAATAGGGTCCAAACACTCGCGACATCACGCGCATACGTCATCCTCCAAAGGCGTTTTCAACCGGAAGTTTAGCGGGAAATGTAAAATGTCACTTTATAAGTTAACCCGGCCGTATTGGCATGTGTTGCAATGTTAAGATGTCATCATTGATATATAAACTATCAGACTGCGTGGTCGCTAGTAGTGGCTTTCAGTAGGCCTTTAAACTTCAGTGACCAGGATATTATAGGGGGGCAAACACCTATAAATGTATGTAATATTATATTTTTATATTCTATATTTTATTCAATTTGTCGTTCTAGAAGATGTGATGGTGTGGTAGGGCTGAGAGATATGGCCTACAAATAAATTCTCTGATTTCTTTCCCCAAAATTTCCATTGACAATTTTCCCCTTACTTTTCTAATAACAGATCATTCAGAGCAAGTTTAGCTTTTATTTGATCAAAAACTAGAAGTTTGAAAGTAGTCAAACAAAGACACAATTCCCAGGGATACATCGCATGAACAGCAGCATAAATTGCACTTTGTATAGAATCATTTAAAAAAAACTAAAACTTGAATTTATCAATAAAGTCAATTTATCGCCCAGGCCTATTGTCTGCAGTAGTGTTGTCCCATAACAATATCTTGGTACCAGTAACAAAATGTAATTCGATACTTTTCTAAATAATGGGGACTACAAAAATGGCATTATTGGCTTTATTTGAACAACAAATGTTTTTTATTGTCATTTAGTCCTTAAATAAAATGTTGAACATACTAGACAACTTGTCTTTTAGTAGTAAGTAAACAAACAAAGACTCCTAATTAGTATGCAGTAACATATTGTGTCATTTATACACCTATTATTTTGTACACATTATGAAGGACAAACTGTAAAAATTGATTATTAATCTACTTGTTCATTTACTGTTAATATCTGCTTATTTTCTGTTTCAACATGTTCTATCTACACTTCTGTTCAAATGTAATAATCACTTATTCTTCTCTTCTTTGATACTTGACATTAGTTTTGGATGATACCACACATTTAGGTATGGATGTGATACCAAGTAGTTACAGGATCATACATTGGTCATATTCAAAGTCCTCATGTGTCCAGGGACATATTTACTGACTTTATAAACATAATATACATTTAGAAAAAAAAAAAGATTTTGTAATGCTAAAATATATCGATGTAATCATAGTAGTATAGACTAGATACACTCCTGTACTTGGTATCATTACAGTGGATGTCAGGTGTAGATCCACCCATGGCATTTGTTTACATTGTGACGGTGGTGAGCTATTGTATCCTCCTACGCTGTGTAGTGAAGCATGTTTAGCTATTCCTCGTCCTCCAGTGATAATGGTACTTGTAAGAAACTTACTTTATTTGTCGCCATGGAGGCCATGATTAGTGATTTAGAAGTAGCTAAAACACTGTGGATGGACGTTAGCCGCTAACTAGCTAGCCATATGTTAAAGCAGCTCTTCCTGAGGGTGTTTCAGTGTTATAACTTCACCTTTATCTTTACTCTTTAAGCCAAAATGCGTCCATTCTCCCTTTTCTGTCTACACACTGTGTCTGCTTGTAAGTACTCTGTGTGTGTGCGCTGCCCAACATGCTCCTCTGCTGGTAAAAGCAGCAATGTCACCACGTGACAACGACAGGGGGTTGAGGGTATGGTACTTTTTAAAGGCGGTATAGTACCGAATATGATTTATTAGACAAGCCTACAACCTGAGTCTGGAGTACCAATAACGTTGCAGTGTTTCCCATAAACTGCCAAGATACCTGTGGCCGTGGGGGCGTGGCTATGGGCGTGGTCACCATGACATCATCGAGTAATTTGCATAATTTACTACAATGATATGATTTTCTCTAAAAAGGCTCAAAAAATGTATACTTACTAAATAATAATAACAGTTTTGTTTTAAACGTCCATCCATCCATTTTACAATATAATTACAACACTTTATGTACATATTTATATACAGATTTGAACAATAAGTTATACACTGAAATATATTTATTAATTGTGGTTCTTACAAAAAATATATCTTATAAAATATAAAAGCTAAAATGTCTCTTAAAGCTCTGCCCCTTTAATTAGTGCATACTAAATCATTTAACTTTAGCCTACTACTACAAGCATATTATTTACCAGCAACATAATAATTTCTCTCTTTCTATCCCCTCCTGCTCCGGCCCGGCTGCACCAAATGATAATATAAATACATTTAATAAAGTCAAATACAAATAAGGCGACAAGAGAAGTATCCTACACTTCTATTTTATAAAGTAAATGTGAACAGCCTATATGGGCATCTACATCTACTATATGATTTGCCTGAGAAGCTGGACAGGACAAAATTAAAAAAATAAAAAAATAAAATAAAATAAAATAAAAAAAATTCTATTTGTGGCGGACGTAATTCTTTCGTGGCGGGCCGCCACAAGTAAATGAATGTGTGGGAAACACTGCGTTGTCAAAGTACTGCAACTGTTTTTGATTTCTGGTAGTATTTACTTAAAATATGCAATGCCTCTTTCTTGATAGCACAGACTTCAACTATTACCCATACTTGCCAACCCTCCTGTTTTTAGCGGGAGAATCCCGGTATTCAGCGCCTCTCCCGACAACCTCCCTTCTCCCGACAAACTCCCGGTATTCAGCCGGAGCTGGAGGCCACGCCCCCTCCAGCTCAATGCGGACCTGAGTGGGGACAGCCGTTCTCACGTCCGCTTTCCCACAATATAAACAGCTTGCCTGCCCAATGACGTCATAACATCTACGGCTTTTAGAGAGTAGAGTGCACAACAAGGAGAGAGTTCTTGGTTTCTTATGTGGGTTTATTGTTAGGCAGTTTCATTAACGTCCTCCCAGCGCGGTAACAACACACAACAACAGCAGTCACGTGTAGTCTACCGTAAAGCAGTTCGTCTGCCATAAACAGCAATGTTGTGACACTCTTAAACAGGACAATACTGCCACCTACTGGATAGCCTGCAGAACACTGAAATTCAAATATGTCTTTTATTTGTATGTATAATAGAATAAATTAAAAAAAATATATATATATATAGCTAGAATTCACTGAAAGTCAAGTATTTCATACATATATATATATATATGAAATACTTGATTTGGTGAATTCTAGCTGTAAATATACTCTCCTCTTAACCATGCCCTTAGCCACGCCCCCGCCCCAACCACGCCCCCCCCCCACCTCCCGATATTGGAGGTCTCAAGGTTGGCAAGTATGTATTACCTCAAGAAAGATTGCTGAAAGGTAACTTTGAGTAGCCTTGCATTGTTTTTAGTTTGTTATTAACTGTGCCAAATATTGTGCATCATTCAAGCTAGCCCACTGTGGGATCTGTAACTGTACTACATCTACTCAAATCAACGCTAGGATTGACATTTGTTGAAGGGTGTGCCGCACACAGCTGGTGGTTGCAAAGTCTTGCTGACAAGACGGTGGTCAAAGGTACCTCACCAGTTCTGCAGCAGAATGGTTACTTCTGGCTTTTGGCAAGTCTTTCTGCTCAACTAGTGGTCGCACACCAAGATAATGCTGCTCCATTCATTGCATATTAATACAGTTGCTATGTCTTGAGACTTGGAGGGAGGGGTGTCTGGGCCCACAGAATACTGTGAATGCTTCTCTTCACGGTGAGCCTAACCCAGGACCGCTATGCTTTGAAACAGACCACAGATTATATGTCCCTGTTGCCACACACAACAGCCGCAATCGGCCTGGCTGAGGGATACAACGCCACATTAATCAGCTGCTGACAAACACTGCACTACTCTACACCATCTTATGAAGCCCAAGCACTGCACTACTCTACACCATCTTATGAAGCCCAAGCACTGCACTACTCTACACCATCTTATGAAGCCCAAGCACTGCACTACTCTACACCATCTTATGAAGCCCAAGCACTGCACTACTCTACACCATCTTATGAAGCCCAAGCACTGCACTACTCTACACCATCGTATGAAGCCCAAGCACTGCACTACTCTACACCATCTTATGAAGCCCAAGCACTGCACTACTCTACACCATCTTATGAAGCCCAAGCACTGCACTACTCTACACCATCTTATGAAGCTGACTTGTAGGACAGACAAGCACTGCACTACTCTACACCATCTTATGAAGCCCAAGCACTGCACTACTCTACACCATCGTATGAAGCCCAAGCACTGCACTACTCTACACCATCGTATGAAGCCCAAGCACTGCACTACTCTACACCATCTTATGAAGCTGACTTGTAGGACAGACAAGCACTGCACTACTCTACACCATCTTATGAAGCTGACTTGTAGGACAGACAAGCACTGCACTACTCTACACCATCTTATGAAGCTGACTTGTAGGACAGACAAGCACTGCACTACTCTACACCATCTTATGAAGCCCAAGCACTGCACTACTCTACACCATCTTATGAAGCCCAAGCACTGCACTACTCTACACCATCTTATGAAGCCCAAGCACTGCACTACTCTACACCATCTTCTGAAGCTGACTTGTAGGACAGACAAGCACTGCACTACTCTACACCATCTTATGAAGCCCAAATTGATGACTGGACTTCATGGATCATAACATTCATCCAAATAATGAATATGTCCACTTGGCTGTGGGCTTTCTGAGGGCACATGCAATAGGAGGCGCCTGGCAAGTGTTCCCGCGTAGGACACAGGATGTGGAGGTGCAATATATGACCTCCCCACAGAAGCCACTGAGACCTTCAAATGTCATGTGGGGCCCAAGGACTACACCAAGGGCAATGACAAAACCACTACATGTAGAGTACGCCACTTCAGTCTGTATGTCAATCACACCTCAGAATATCATTGACAAATGCAGTGAAGACGGTAAATAAAAAGAGAATACAACAAATCCTTTTCAACTTATATTCAATAGAATAGACTGCAAAGACAACATACTTAACATTCAACTGGAAAACTTGATTTTCTGCAAATATTAGCTCATTCGGAATTTGATGCCTGCAACATGTTCCAAAAAAGCTGGCACAAGTGGCAAAAAAGACTGAGGAAGTTGAGGAATGCTCATCAAAGACTTATTTGGAACATCCCACAGGTGAGCAGGCTAATTGGGAACAGGTGGGTGCCATGATTGGGTATAAAAGCAGCTTCCATGAAATGCTCAGTCGTTCACAAACAAGGACGGGGCGAGGGTCACAGGTCAAGGGTCACCACTTTGTCAACAAATGCCTGAGCAAATTGTTGAAGAACAACATTTCTCAACAAGGAATTTAGGGATTTCACCATCTACGCTCCGTAATATCATCAAAGGGTTCAGAGAATCTGGAGAAATCACTGCACGTAAGCCTTATATCCCTCAGGCATCAAAAAGCCACATCAGTGTGTAAAGGATATCACCACATGGGCTCAGGAAGACTTCAGAAACCCACTGTCAGTAACTACAGTTGGTCGCTACATCTGTAAGTGCAAGTTAAAACTCAACTATGCAAAGCCAAAGCCATTTATCAACAACACCCAGAAACACAGCCGGCTTCTCTGGGCCCGAGCTCATCTAAGATGGACTGATACAAATTGGAAAAGTCTTCTGTGGTCTGACGAGTCCACATTTCAAATTGTTTTTGGAAACTGTGGACGTCTAGTCCTCCGGACCAAAGAGGAAATGAACCATGGGGACTGTTCTAGCCAAAAGGCAGCATGTGTGATGGTATGGGGGTGTATTAGTGGTCAAGACATGTTCTAGGGTGAAAGTGTAGAAGGCAGCATGTGTGATGGTATGGGGGTGTATTAGTGGTCAAGACATGTTCTAGGGTGAAAGTGTAAGAGGCAGCATGTGTGATGGTATGGGGGTGTATTAGTGGTCAAGACATGTTCTAGGGTGAAAGTGTAAGAGGCAGCATGTGTGATGGTATGGGGGTGTATTAGTGGTCAAGACATGTTCTAGGGTGAAAGTGTAGAAGGCAGTATGTGTGATGGTATGGGGGTGTATTAGTGGTCAAGACATGTTCTAGGGTGAAAGTGTAGTAGGCAGCATGTGTGATGGTATGGGGGTGTATTAGTGGTCAAGACATGTTCTAGGGTGAAAGTGTAAAAGGCAGCATGTGTGATGGTATGGGGGTGTATTAGTGGTCAAGACATGTTCTAGGGTGAAAGTGTAAAAGGCAGCATGTGTGATGGTATGGGGGTGTATTAGTGGTCAAGACATGTTCTAGGGTGAAAGTGTAGAAGGCAGCATGTGTGATGGTATGGGGGTGTATTAGTGGTCAATACATGTTCTAGGGTGAAAGTGTAAAAGGCAGCATGTGTGATGGTATGGGGGTGTATTAGTGGCCAAGACATGGGTAACTTACACATCTGTGAAGGCACCATTAATGCTGAAAGGTACATACAGCTTTTGGAGCAACATATGTTGCCATCCAAGCAATGTTACCATGGACGCCCCTGCTTATTTCAGCAAGACAATGCCAAGCCACGTGGCTTCATAGTAAAAGAGTGTGGGTACTAGACTGGCCTGCCTGTAGTCCAGACGTTGAAAATGTGTGGCAGCTAAAATATGAGAAGGGAGACTGTTGAACAACTTAAGCTGTACATCAAGCAAGAATGGGAAAGAATTCCACTTCAAAAATGTGTCTCCTCACTTCCCAAACCTTTATTGAGTGTTGTTCAAAGGAAAGGCCATGTAACACACTGGTAAAAATGCCTTTTCTGCAATGTGTTGCTGCCATTACATTCTAACTTCATGATTATTTGCAAAAAAAGAAGAAAGTTTCTGAGTGTGAACATGAAATATCTTGTCCTTGCAGTCTATTCTATTGAATATAAGTAGAAAAGGATTTGTTGTATTGTCTTTTGGGACGAGCTCCTGATGTGGTCTGAATCTGATGCAAAAAGATGACATTTGAAGCACTTCTGAGCGTTTGGACTGGCAAGAAAAAAAAGGGATGTGTGTCACCTGTCGTGTGTGTGATTTGGTGTGCAGGGTAAACAATGCAACATTTGAATATCGGCCCATCCCGCTATGCTGGGATCCTCCTCTTCCTCTGAAAGATAAGAAGCCCACGCAAGATGAAGAGACATCTGAGACCAAACAACAAGGCGGTGCGACGACACTTTTCCAGATCCACTTAATCTCTACTCGCTTCTTTTGGGTGGTGCAGAGAAAGTTGCTTCACTGACATTTTCCTCAGCAGCCAAGAAAGCTGGTGAGCTGCTGCCAAACATGAATACTTGCAACTCCTGCTTTTAAACACAACCTTACTTTCACCTCTGCTAGCAAATCTATTAAGTGATTTGCTAGCAACTTCAAACGGAAACTCCATTTTAGGACACACAAACAGGAGAGGTATTGACATGATGTTGTTCATGGCAGGATGCAAAATGTAATCCCCTAATTGCCACTTGTGTCGCAGCACCATTGATAGAAGCTTAGGGGATATGACAAAAATGTGCATCAACAATGTGTGAAATACAAACTACAACACCAGTGAAGTTGTCAGGTTGTGTAAATGGTAAATAAAAAGAGAATACAACAAATCCTTTTCAACTTATATTCAATAGAATAGACTGCAAAGACAAGATATTTCATGTTCACACTGACAAACTTTGGTATTTTTAGCAAATATTAGCTCATTTGGAATTTGATGCCTGCAACATGTTTCAAAAAAGCTGGCACAAGTGGCAAAAAAGAGTGAGAAAGTTGAGGAATGCTCATCAAAGACTTATTTGGAACATCCCACAGGTGAACAGGCTAATTGGGAACAGGTGGGTGCCATGATTGGGTATAAAAGCAGCTTCCGGGGCGAGGGTCACCACTTTGTCAACAAATGTGTGAGCAAATTGTTGAAGAACAACATTTCTCAACAAGGAATTTAGGGATTTCACCATCTACGCTCCGTAATATCATCAAAAGGTTCAGACAATCTGGAGAAATCACTGCACGTAAGCGGCAAGACTGAAAACCAACATTGAATGCCTTAGGTCCCTCAGGCGGTACTGCATCAAAAAACGACATCAGTGTGTAAAGGATATCACCTCAGGAAGACTTCAGAAAACCACTGTCAGTAACTAC